>NW_026611587.1:0-137500 GCF_029633865.1 Lampris incognitus | reverse complement strand
TGTGCCGGGGTGAAGGAGGGGTCAGCAGGTGTCCAGGGAGAAGAGGGGTTAGGCTTGGGCTTTTGGCTCATGACTTCTATTTATTTAGCACTGGCCTACTGATCTGAGGAATGCTATAATGCTCGACTTCACTCAATGTGGCCAGGGGTGCTCGGGTTGGACCCGTCAAACTGGGCAGCGCTGGCCGCTGAATGTGGCCGAGGCTCGACAATGTATGTGGGCAGGGGTGGTCGCGCTGGCACTACAATCAAGCCCAAAGTCGCGCGACGTTTCGCTGTTTATGTACCTTCTTCAGGCGAGGCCTTATTCAACTAAGAGAGGCAGGGTTAAGCTTAAGGTTAGGGTTAGGCTTTTAAATCCGCATTCCCAAATACATTGCAATTAACCTTGTGCACTGTCCACCGACAAGGTGTTTAGATGGCGGCCACAGTCCCCCACCAACTACCCCACCGTCCCACGCAATCCAAAAATTCAATGGCAGCTAACAATGGTCCCTCAGTTTGGCTCAGTCGCATCATCGGGACCCCAATTTGGTCCCCTGTTTCACTACAACAAAGCCCAAAGTCGCGCGACGTTTCGCTTTTCTTCAACCCTCTTCAGGCGAGGGTTTAGACTTTTCCACGAGCGGCATGTCGGTGGCCTTCTAAGGCTCGTGAAAATCAAATCACTTGATTGGAAGCTGCCAATTTGCCATAACAATATGGAAGGACCTCTAAAATCTGTTGTACATACTTTGTGCTACTGCACTTACCAGCATGCTTTGTGTCTTGCACATGTCCTATGTTCTTGTGGGTTTCGAAACATGTGAACCAATGGAATGTATTTGCTCTTTGTATTTTTATTTGAATTTTGTTATTAGCCAATGATGTGGTGTGGAGTTGTTATGCCCGCGAAATCACGAGCTTCGCAACGGTCCATCTCCTCACGGAGAGGGAGGAGTTAGGCAGCCCGAGTGAGTACGACGAAGAGAGAGGGCCATTTTTCTGCTGCTCCGTCTAAGTACCCGTTTCGCGGAGACTTTATACACAGCCCGTGTACTAGGCCCGCATTTGAGGTCAGGAGTGTTGCGATTGGCCCGCGGTCGTATGCTTGCTGGTGGGCTTTGTTTTAGTATGCCGATTATTTTGTTTATGCCCCATAGCCAGTGTCGCCGCTAGCTAGCTAAGTGCATTTAGCATCCAGTGCTAGTGTGTTAGCTAGCCGACTAGAGTTGTGGAGGCTAGTCAGAAGTCATCGGGCTGCGCTGGACGGTGATCTAACTAGGGGAGCCGCTCTGCTCCATTCCTGGGACCTGTCTGCTATCCAAAGAGGACTCGCTTCATCTGCTCTATCTTCGCCAGGGTTGTTTGAACATTGCAACCTTTGGCCATTTGCTACCGGGGAGCCGACACATGCCAGCTGCTAGGCTAGCACTACGCCTTCCATCCTCTGGACTGCACACAGCCTCCCGGTCGAGTAACCCGAAAATTTCATTTATACTCACACACACACGCACACTTTTATCTCGTCGCCTGGGCATCGTGGCGGTGGCTGCCTTGCCCTCCGCTCAGAGAGCTGCTTTAATGTGCACCAACGGGCCCCAACGGAAAGTGCTGGGTATTTGTGTGTTCTTTTGATACTTTCTTCCTGTTTATTGTGACCGCTTGTCCCACCCTGTGTAATTTCAATTAATGTTTATTTTATCAGCAATACTACACTCGTGTGGTACTCTCTCTCTCTCTCTCTCTCTCTCTCTCATTATTATCAAATAAATCCTATTATTATTAATTATATTTCGGGTGTATTGGCAGCTCATTTTCCGCATATGCAAAGCCTAGGTTACTTATAGAGTGCTGGTAATAAGCTTGTACAGTAATTCAGTACACAGCAGAGTTATAAGATCTGCATTGACCACATGTTTGTTTCATTCTGGGAAGATATACCATTCACCAGCCTTAGCTAAGTGTAGTACTTTCACAGTGGAGGCACCGCGCTACTAAATTGATTATTATCTTGGTTAATTATTTCTATTATCAATTATCACTAATATTGTCATTAGTGACACTAGCCTACTAGTACACAGGAGGTTCAGCCAGCTCACCATTCCACCGCTGAGAACTCAGGATGCTGTTGCGCTATTGATTTGTATTGTAACACTTTAGTAACTGGTAGCATTAGGCTTTTGTCTTGTTTAAATGTGCTTGGCGTTGCCCGCCAGTGAAAAAGGGGTTACAAATAGCTTTACACTAGTCCAACTCACCGAGCAGGGGGCGACGTCCCTCTTTGTCGGAGTCCGTCGTAAAAAGAGAGAGTGAACCACAGCTCCGCCTCTAAATACGTCACTGGGAAATATGACACCACCTCCGGTGGGTGTGTGCTTTCCCCCGGGACAGACGTTCCCTAACCATGCCGTTGTCCCGGGAAAATGGACCCGCCCATCTGTTGGATCGCCAGGTCTTTCTCCGGAAACACCGGATGACGACCCAGTCGCCGGGGAGGTAGGAATGGAGAACCTTCTCAGCTGGGGTGGGGAGAGCAGCTGCCACCTGTTTGGGAGACTTGGGAGAGAGCAGAGGAGAGATTACAGCAGTGCTGTAGCATAGCATGCTCGTAAAGAGCGGTTTGGGGAAGAGCTCCCGGCGCAGGGCCCGTTCCCATGGTCGGAGGCCGTCCCATGACAATCTCAAAAGGACTAAGCCCTGCTCTGGAGTGTCTTTGTCGCACGCGCATGTACATAAGTACCAGAAGACGTAAGAAACTGTCTCTGTTGCCAGAGAGCACCAAAGTCCACGCCGAAAGCGTAGCGTGAATCCGTGTAGATGGTGACAGACCAGCCAGCTGCCAGCTCGCAGGCCGCAGAGAGGGCCGTGAGTTCAGCAGCCTGTGCAGAGAGGTGAGAGGGCAACGAGCTGCAATTAAGGCAAGCGGAGGCAGAGCAAACGACCCAACCAACCTGACATTGGCCGGTGGTAAGACAGCGGGAAGCCGACCCATCCACAAAAAGGACAACGTCAGGGTTGGCAAGAGGAGTGGAGCTGAGATCAGGCTGAGGTGAACAAACAGCAGAGACAGCTGCAACGCAGTCGTGTGGTTCACCATCGTCTGGTGAGGGAAGAAGGGTGGCGGGGTTAAGGACAGTGCAACGTTTGACAGTGATGGTGGGCATGTCAAGGAGCACAGTGTTGTAACGTAGCCACCGGGCTGCGGACAGCTGTGACCTTTTCTGTTCAAGTAGGAGGAGCGGGACCGCATGGGGAACCAGGAGAGTAACGTCGGAGTACCCCACGATGTCTCGCGAGGCCATCACAGCCTTTTCAGCAGCAGCGACGGCTCGAAGGCAGCGAGGCAAGCCAGCCGCTACCGGGTCAAGTTTGGCGGAGAAGTAAGCCACAGGGCGCAGCTTGCAGTCCCCCATGAGACTGACTGCAAGAGGACGGAGATCATGCAGCCGTTGCGCTCATCCACAGTTTGAGTGAATGCTTGAGCGGGCTCCGGATAGCCAAGAGTTGGTGCGATTTGGAGCTGGACTTTCAGTCCCTCAAAGGCTTTAGTTGCCTCTGGGGTCCACAAGAGGACCTGTGAGGCGGGTGCATGAGAGTCAATGAGGGCCCGAAGGGGTTTGTCAAAGGTTGCAAATGCCGGAACGAACAAGCGACACAGTAGGAAGCCATGCCTAAGAACAGGGTATCTGCAGGTTTCACTAAGTTAATTTCAAGACTTTATAAGACCTTTTTAATGCCACTTGGATCGGAATTTAAGACCAAGATCTACAACAAAATATATACATATGGTTGGTAAGCCCTAACGCCCAACAGCTGAATATTTAAATATTTGATTCGCGCGAGTGCAGTTTTATCGAAATGGTTAAACAAATGTATGTTTTGTGACACGCTGATGTTGTAACCGCATTTCTTGACGTTCAGACCGAATATTTAAAGATTTGATTCGCGGAATTTCGCGCGATTGCAAACAGATAAGCTGAAGTCCTCCTCCATGTTGAAAAAGCTGCCATAAACTACACGCTGCTGTGACTGGTTGATTCGCTGTGAGCATTTGATGACAAAACAACGAATCACAGCAGAGCGCGCAGCGGAGGTCCCTCCCCCCTCCATCTGGCCGATCAATTCTAGCATCAACTTTTCTTCTTCTTCTCTCGGCTGCTATTTTGTCATGACTTAGTTAGCATTTGTCCGCCAAATTCTGTATAGGCTATACCATTTAGCAATTAACCGCTCAGTAAAACCAACATCGGTATTCTTTTCGATAACTAGTTACATTAATATTACCTACAACCGTGAGTTGCAGGTAATATTGCCATGGTATCGCATCATCCAGGTCATTTCTTTGTCTATGGGGGATACATATTTGTTTTAATTACAGGGAATAGCATGCTATAGGTAACAGGTGCGCCTGATACGAACCTGGAATTCATGAAAATAGCATGTGTGTTAGAGTTTATGGGAGACCCCAAGCGCACGACACCAGACAGAGATGGGGTTAGCCGAAAACTGGCGTACTTTATTCAAACATAGGAAGGCAATGAGCGACAAGGAAAAAACGGAAAGTCCAAGGGGGGAAAAAACTCGCGGGTAATCCAAACGGGAACAAGGCAGGATACTTCCACGGGGAAACCTTGCAAGGGAAAAACATGTACCAAGGGCTGGGATGAGTTCGTAGAGAAAAGGACCGTGAGAGGAGAGTCGCCGCTACTGCGGGGAGGTAACAACACGAACTGACAACGGGCACGTGGGAGGCCACCAAACTTAAGCCCAGCCCTGATGACTAAGCCCGGCCCTGACGAGCCGATTGGCTGCCGGCATGGGGTGGGCGGGCCACGGTGCGGGGTGGGCGAGCCATAACACTTGTTTCCCTTTTATTTTCTTTTTTCCCCCTCAAAATTCACTTAATCCTACCAAATGACCACTTCTATTAGTGCGAGACCGAGGGTGAACAGCCGCTTAATTGTCAGTGCACGACCTCATCTGGTTTCAATAGTACGCGTTTTAAATGATCATTTTATCCTTTAAAGAATTCTGCTTACCCGTGCGATGAATCTCCCAGGGTTTTGCTGAGGGATCTCAGCGACACCGACCAAACGGACCACCCGCCTCTCCCTTTCTTCTTCTCAAACCTGGTGAGGTTATTGGGAGATCGGTGACTATGTCCTTGTCCCGAGATGATCGGTCAGCCGGTTGTCCGTCTGGCGGGGCGACGTGAGATCCCGCTTCTGACACCAAATTGTTGTGGATTTTCCTTTATCCTTTTAATGGGCTCTTGCCCCAGGAACCTCTGGGGAGAATAATCATCGGACAAATATTAAAGAAAACAGAGAATCTTTAATGCATCTGCAGATGGAGAGACATAAGGCCACACAGAGGTTCGTCTGTGAGGATATGCTCTGCCTCTGAGCTGGAGATAGTGGTTTTTTATAGAACAGTCCGTCGCGTCATACACTATGTTTCCTGCGTCAACTAAGGTGTAATCTTAAAAAGGAATGAAGGAAAAATCTACGTTAATCACGTTCTGTGCCTCATGAGTGTCTGTACGCCTGTTGCACTTGTCTTTTGCTCAACCTGGCCGTTCCTGGGATGCGGCAACGGGGAGGCAAGCATAATAACAGTTGCTATGTGGCCCCATGGAAGGTACGCATGAGAACAATGGTCATGTGTGTCTGCAGTGAATGAGAAGTTTCATACACACAGACAAGTGGAAAACCACAGAGTACATACGGAGTGCATATGGAGAACATTTTGTACTCCACATACATCACCAACATCCTGCTCAGCTCTCCCCTTCTCAGCCTCCTCCTGCTCAGCTGCACCACTCTCCTCTCAGAGCCTCACCGCAGCCACATCGTGATGACACGACTGGTACGAATGACATTGCGAGCTACTTGGTGCGCCGAGAGCTTGTGAATTCCGGTCTCATCCAGTTCAACGAGCGCCCAGAAAATTATTGGGCATGGAACTCCTCTTTCTTCAACGCCATTGAAGGACTGAACTTAACTGCCAGCGAGGAGCTCGACCTCTTGACAAAGTCGTTAGGAAAAGAGTTCTCAGAGCACGTTACAAGGATTCGCTATGTGCACGTCACCGACCCTGTAGTGGGCCTACAACATGTCTGGGAACGCCTAGAAGAGTGCTCCCCTGAAGTGATCGAGAGAGCGCTCTTCGAGAGGATAGAGAACTTTCCAAAAATCGCTGAGAAAGACCCCGTAAAGTTGAGGGAACTGGGAGACCTGCTGATGGAGTTAGACTCTGCTAAGTGTGAGGGCTACCTGCCGGGGATCTCGTACCTGGACACCGCCAGGCGTGTCAACCCGATCGTTGAGAAGCTGCCACACAGTCTACAAGAGAGATGGATAACTAAGGGTTCCCAGTACAAAGAGCAGCACCATGTCTCTCGCCCCCCCCCATTCACCTTCTTCGCAGACTTCATCTGCAGCGAGGCACACAGAAGAAACGACCCCAGCTTTACTCTCCCTTCAGCTCCCTCGAAAACGTCCAACAAGTCCTCCACAGGGTCCTCAAAACATGAGCGATCAGAAAAGGAATCAAGACACGCCAAAAGGCATGTCTCCACCCACAAGACAGAGGTCTCAACAAACCGCTCAGCTTCTCAGTCACGCAGTTCGAGCAGCAAGCCTGGCGACAAAGGTAAACAATGTCCCATCCATCAGAAGCGCCATCCTCTAAAGAAATGTCGGGGTTTTCGAAGCAAGTCTCTTGAGGAGCGCAAAGCCTTTCTGAAAGAGATTGGTGCCTGCTACAGGTGTTGCTCCTCCACAACTCACCTGGCGAAGAACTGTAAGGCAACTTTGAAGTGCAGCGAATGTGAGAGCGATGACCACATAGCGGCGCTCCACCCTGGACCTCCTCCACGGGACAAAAAAGACAAGGACCCCACCTCAGAGCATGGCGGGGAGAGTGAAGAGGAGGCGCCTCCACCAGCAGTCATCTCTAAATGCACAGAAGTTTGTGGCAGAGGCCAAAGCCTCAGATCCTGTGCCAAAATCTGCCTGGTGAAGGTATACGCCAAAGCACACCCAGACAGAGCTAGTAACGTCTACATCGTCCTGGACGACCAGAGCAACAGATCTCTGGCGAGGTCTGATTTCTTCCACCTCATCCAAATCAGAGGTTCAGACTCACTGTACACCCTGCGTACATGTGCAGGTGTCACCGAGACATCTGGAAGAAGAGCCACAGGGTTCTTGGCGGAGTCGTTGGATGGAAAAAAACAAGTGTGCTGCTTCCAACACTCATTGAGTGCAACCATATGCCTGACGATCGGTCAGAAATCCCGACCCCAGAAGCTGCACAGCACCACAGCCACCTGAAGTCCATCGCTCGCAGAATCCCTCGCCTGGACCCTGAAGCCCAGATCCTGATACTTCTGGGACGCCACATCCTTCAGGTCCACAAAGTCAGGGAGCAACGCAATGGTCCTCCCAGCGCCCCCTATGCCCAACGTCTAGACCTGGGTTGGGTGGTTATAGGGGACGTGTGCCTGGGTTCAGCCCACAAGCCAGCAGCTGTGACTTCCTATCGCACCAGCGTGCTCGAAAACGGAAGGCCATCTCTCCTCACTCCGTGCCCCAACCGTCTCCAGGTCAAGGAAAGGTTCCTCCTTACAGCATCAAACATGACACCCCAGTCCCTGATGACGACAAAGTGGGGCTTTCCATCGAAGATCGTCTGTTCCTGGAGTTCATGGACAGAGAGATGGTGATGGACGACACCAACAGCTGGGTGGTGCCTCTCCCATTCCGATCCCCTCGTCGACGGCTCCCGAACAATCGAGACCAAGCTCTCAGCAGACTTACCTCTCCCCGCCGCACCCTGGAAAGAAAGCCTAAGATGAAAGCCGACTTCGTCAAACCTTCATGCAAAACATCTTGTATTTATTTATGTATTTGTATTATATAATACAGACAAGAAGGAAAAAGGCAGAGACAAACATTGAAAAAGTCAATTTCTGTTAATGTGTTTTACATGTTATGCATTGCATTTCAAATAAAAGTCCAAAAGTAAGACTAAGGTCCATTTTTGGTATTTTTGGTACTCACTATAGGGGGCTGTTTTACTCCAGAAACATACATATATACTGTTTATGTGTATGTGTATTTGTATATGTATATGTTGAGGAGCTGCTGTATCAAAATTAGTTGTCTTCCTCCAGAACTTAGTAAATTTGTCCATACATAGGTTCAGGGATAAAGTCCGCTTTTCTATGTTATATATTCATTTTATGATTCCAATCCATTCCTCTTTGCTGTAGCTCAGCATTTAAATAATTTTTCTTAGATTTGTTGGTTTAGTCAGTGTTTCCTCTACCCAAAATGTGTTATGCTTTTCTTTCACAAATGTGGGAATGATGGTCCAAAATTGCGTTAAAATGTACAAAACAGTGAAATTTATCTTGCCTGGCCGGCCAGCACTCTAGATACTCAGCACCCAAAAGCTCTGATCCTAGAATCGCCTCTGGTCAGCGCCAATCTTGTTATACGCAGCAAAAGACTGTGGCTGACTAGATAGCTATATCAGATGGCATAATTTTCTTGAATTATTAATTGATTATTAGCATTACACAATGTGTGAATTAATGTAATGTTTGATTTTGCAGTTTGGATGAGAAAAAACCCCGCAAGTTGGGTGTGAGATGGATGAAAAAGAAGAATTCTGGAATGAGTTGGACGACATGGTGGAGAGGGTACCCAAGGAGGAGAGAGTGGTGATTGGAGCGGACTTCAATGGACATGTTGGTGAAGGGAACAGAGGTGATGAGGAGGTGATGGGAAAGTATGGAGTCAAGAAGAGAAATGTGGAAGGACAGATGGTGGTCGATTTTGCGAAAAGGATGGAAATGGCTGTGGTGAATACATATTTCAAGAAGAGGGAGGAACACAGGGTGACGTACAAGAGTGGAGGAAAGTGCACACAGGTGGACTATATCTTATGTAGAAAGCACCATCTAAAAGGGATTGGAGACTGCAAGGTGGTGACAGGGGAGAGCGTAGCCAGGCAGCATCGGATGGTGGTCTGTAGGATGACTTTGGAGACCAAGAAGAGGAAGCGAGTGAAGACACAGCCGAAGATCAAATGGTGGAAGTTGAAGAAGGAAGACTGTTGTGTGGAGTTCAGGCAGGAGTTAAGACAGGCACTGGGTGGTAGTGAAGAGTTGCCAGATGGCTGGAAAACCACTGCAGAAATAGTGAGGGAGACAGCTAGGAAGGTACTTGGTGTGTCATCAGGACAGAGGAAGGAAGACAAGGAGACTTGGTGGTGGAATGAGGAAGTACAGCAAATTATACAGAGGAAAAGGTTGGCAAAGAAGAAGTGGGATAGTCAGAGAGATGAAGAAAGTAGACAGGAGTACAAGGAGATGCAGCGTAAAGCAAAGAGAGAGGTGGCAAAGGCAAAGGAAAAGGCGTATGGTGAGTTGTATGACAGATTAGACACTAAGGAAGGAGAAAAGGACTTGTACCGATTGGCTAGACAGAGGGACCAAGCTGCAAAGGATGTGCAGCAAGTTAGGGCGATCAAGGATAGAGATGGAAATGTGCTGACAAGCGAGGAGAGTGTGCTAAGAAGGTGGAAGGAATACTTTGAGGGACTGATGAATGAAGAAAATGAGAGAGAGAGAAGGTTGGATGATGTAGGGATTGTGAATCAGGAAGTTCAGCGGATTAGCAAGGAGGAAGTGAGGGCAGCTATGAAGAGGATGAAGAATGGAAAGGCAGTTGGTCCTGATGACATACCTGTGGAGGCATGGAGATGTTTAGGAGAGATGGCAGTGGAGTTTCTAACTAGATTGTTTAACACAATCCTGGAAAGTGAGAGGATGCCTGAGGAGTGGAGAAGAAGCATACTGGTACCGATTTTCAAGAACAAGGGCGATGTGCAGAACTGTAACAACTACAGAGGTATAAAGTTGATCAGCCACAGCATGAAGATTTGGGAAAGAGTAATAGAAGCTAGGTTAAGAGGAGAGGTGACGATCAGCGAGCAGCAGTATGGTTTCATGCCACGAAAGAGCACCACAGATGCGATGTTTGCTTTGAGAATGTTGATTGAGAAGTATAGAGAAGGCCAGAAAGAGTTGCACTGTGTCTTTGTAGATTTAGAGAAAGCTTATGACAGAGTACCGAGAGAGGAGGTGTGGTATTGTATGAGGAAGTCAGGAGTTGCAGAGAAGTATGTAGGAGTGGTGCAGGATACGTATGAGGGAAGTGTGACAATGGTGAGGTGTGCGGTTGGAATGACGGATGGGTTCAAGGTGGAGGTGGGATTACATCAAGGATCGGCTCTTAGCCCTTTCTTGTTTGCAATGGTGATGGACAGGTTGACGGACAAGATCAGGCAGGAGTCTCCATGGACGATGATGTTCGCGGATGACATTGTGATCTGTAGTGAGAGTAGGGTGCAGGTTGAGGAGAGCCTGGAGAGGTGGAGGTATGCACTGGAGAGAAGAGGAATGAAAGTCAGTAGGAGCAAGACGGAATACCTATGCGTGAATGAGAGAGAGGACAGTGGAATGGTCAGGATGCAAGGAGTGGAGGTGACAAAGACATCTGAGTTTAAATACTTGGGGTCAACTGTCCAAAGTAACGGGGAGTGCAGTAGAGAGGTGAAAAAGAGAGTGCAGGCAGGTTGGAGTGGGTGGAGAAGAGTGTCAGGAGTGATTTGCGACAGAAGGGTACCAGCAAGAGTTAAAGGGAAAGTTTACAAGATGGTTGTGAGACCAGCTATGTTATATGGTTTGGAGACATTGGCACTGACGAAAAGACAGGAGGCGGAGCTGGAGGTGGCAGAGTTGAAGATGCTAAGATTTTCACTGGGAGTAACGAAGAAGGACAGGATTAGGAACGATTATATTAGAGGGACCGCTCAGGTTGGACGGTTTGGAGACAAAGCAAGAGAGGCAAGATTGAGATGGCTTGGACATGTGTGGAGGAGAGATGCTGAGTATATTGGGAGAAGGATGCTGAATATGGAGCTGCCAGGGAAGAGGAGAAGAGGAAGGCCAAAGAGGAGGTTTATGGATGTGGTGAGGGAAGACATGCAGGTGGCTGGTGTGACAGAGGAAGACGCAGAAGACAGGAAGAAATGGAAACGGATGATCTGCTGTGGCGACCCCTAACGGGAGCAGCCGAAAGTAGTAGTAGTAGGATGAGAAAAAAAAAGGAGCCGCTGTGGGTACCACATACTGGAATGAGAAGCATGCAAAAGTGTTTATGCACTTTGTGTTAAGTTTGATAAGTTAACTTTTGTTGGTGCCTATAATACAGTTAATACGGTAGCCTGTTTCGTTAGTCACTTCTCCAGCAGTCTTTACGGTAACCCTCCTGTTAGGAGGAAGGCGCGCTGCTAGTGAAAGGCACTTGTTGAAATGTTTGGTAGGCTGAGGCCACTTGCTGTTGAGAGCGCAAATAAAGTTCAGTTAAATAAGTACAGTTGTCTTATTTGAAACTAACATTGGTAGCAGAGGATGGTTGCCTCGAATGACTTCAGACAGCCTCCTGGATTTGACGAAAAGAAGCCGTATGAAAACTGGAAAAATTAAGTGGAAATATGGAGACGGGTGACGAACTTGGACAAGAAAAAGCAAGCGTTGGCTGTGGCTCTATCGTTGACAGGTAGAGCGAGGGATACTGCTTTAGGAATAAATGTGGATGATCTAAATAAGGATGATGGAATGACCACTTTGATTGGGGAACTTGACAAGATTTTTTTGAGAGAAGAGAAGGACCGGGCTTACGAAGCCTATTCTGAGTTTGATCGAATATCGAGGGAAAATGGCGTCTCGATGGTGGACTTTATTGTTGATTTTGAACAGAAATACAACAGGATCCGTAAATTCGAGATGGTTCTGCCCGACGCTGTTTTGGCGTTTAAACTACTGGATACAGCAAGTCTTGATGTGAAAGACAAGCAACTGGCATTGACTGCATGTGGTAAACACACTTTTGATTATATGAAGTCAGCACTGAAACGCATATTCGGAGAAAAACATGAGCAGAAGGCGGGAGCCATTAACGTGAGTCAGGATGCAGCCTACTACACAGATCAAAGAAAACCGCACCCACGAACCCAAAGTGTGCAAGCTAGAGGACCACTCGCAGGCACAAATCCACTTGATAAGTACGGAAGACGAACAAAGTGTGGGATTTGTCAAAGCACATTCCACTGGGTGAAAGATTGCCCACATAAGAAAGAACACGTAAAGATAACAGAAGAAAATAAATGCACAGAAGAACCTGATGAGTGTAATATAACGCTGTTTTCTAAGGAATCGGATACGGAAATATTCATGGTTGAGGCTCTGGGATCAGCTGTCATTGACACGGCATGCACAAGGACTGTCTGTGGTGAAAAATGGCTGAATAACTATGTAGGGGGACTAAATGAGAAAGAAGTACAGAAAATAGTTAACACAGAGAGTAGCAAGCCTTTCAAGTTTGGGGATGGGCGAGTTGTACATTCGACAAAAAAGGTCAAGATACCAGCCAAGATAGGAGAAACAAAATGCTGTAGACACAGAAGTGGTCCCATCTGACATCCCTTTACTGCTGAGTAAAACGTCGCTAAAGAGAGCAGGAGCTGTGCTGAACTTGGAGAACGATACAGCAATAATGTTTCGGCAACCGATAGCTCTGAAGATGACCTCCTTAGGACACTACTGTCTGAACATAATGGATAATGAGTCACCATGCGATACATATGAGAATGTGGTCCTGGCCATCACAGAGAATATGACTAAGGAACAAAAACACAAAGCTTTACTGAAACTTCACAAGCAATTCGGACATGCATCAGTTGACAAACTGAAGAAGCTGCTGATAAATGCTGGAAACTCTGATAACGAGAGCACTGCTATTCTAGAGGAGATAGTAGGAAAATGTGAGATTTGTCTTAAGTACAGCAAGCCTAAGCCTAAGCCCAAGCTTGCTGTTGGGTCTGCCCATGGCCTCCCGATACAATGAGACTGTGGCAGTAGATTTACATGAGCTAGAACCGAATGTGTGGTACCTGCACATTATCGATCACTTCACACGCTTCAGTGCGGGTGGCATTGTGACCTCAAAGAAACCAAGTGTGATAGTGAAATGCTTTGGACATTCCTGGATCAGTGTCCATGGTCCACCGGAGCGTCTCTTCAGCGACAACGGTGGCGAGTTCAACAACGAGGAAATAAGAGACATGGCAGAGAACTTCAACATCGAGATAAAGACGACTGCTGGCTATAGTCCAGCGGTCGGGAACCTATGGCTCGCGAGCCATATATGGCTCTTCCGGTGACGGCATATGGCTCCCAGACAATTTTGAGTTGAAAATTATTTTTTTTTCAAAAAAATCAGTTTGGAACTGATTTTAAAATACTTGTGATATTTCTTAATAATACTGTGTCATTTTAAAGTAAACAGAAATTAGTTTTGAAGATAAATTTCACGGGTCACCCGTGGGTCGGGTCGGGAACCAATGGCTCGCGAGCATTTCCGGGTCATTGTAAAGGTGAAGAAATCAATTTTATCAGATAGCCAACTAGTTTATCCGCTTCAACCCTTGTAACGGAAAAGATGGCGAAAAGAAAAAAAGACGATGATTACCGTGCATTCCAGGCTGCGTGGACAGAGGAATTTGCATTTGTGGAGAGAGCAGGATCTGCGGTATGTCTAATATGCAATGATAAAATTGCATCGATGAAACGGTCAAATATAAAGCGGCACTTCGATACGCACCATGCTTCATTTGCATCGAAATATCCAGCGGGGGACAGCAGGAGAAGGGCATGCGAGGAGCTACAGCGGAGAGTGCAGACGAGTCAGCAGCAACTACGTGTGTGGACCAAGCAAGGTGACGGGAATTCCGCTAGCTTTGCGGGGGCTTTGGCAATAGTAAGGAATGGAAAGTCATTCACAGATGGCGAGTATGCCAAAACATTCATGCTTGATGTGGCCAATGAACTGTTTGATGACTTCCCAAATAAAGACAAGATAATCAAACGAATAAAAGACATGTCCCTGTCAGCAAGAACTGTGCACGATCGTAGCAATCAAGTCGAGGAAACACAAATTAAGGACATAAACGCCGGGACATACTTTTCTCTCGCGTTAGATGAGTCAACAGACGTTAGCCATCTATCTCAGTGCAGTATCATTGCCAGGTATGCTGCAGGTGACACACTGCGTGAGGAAAGCTTGGCTGTTTTGCCAATGAAAGGGACAACAAGAGGAGAGGATTTATTCATGTCTTTCATGGAGTTTGCTAAAGAAAAAAAACTACCGATGGATAAACTTATTTCTGTCTGTACTGATGGTGCACTCTGTATGTTGGGGAAGAACAAAGGATTTGTAGCGCTTCTCCGTGAACATGAAAAGAGAGCCATCCTAAGTTTTCATTGCATCCTGCACCAGGAGGCGCTTTGCGCTCAGACGTGTAGCCAGGAGCTTGGCGAGGTGATGTCTCTGGTCATTCGAGTGGTCAACTTTATTGTTGCCCGAGCTTTAAATGATCGCCAGTTTAAAGCTCTGTTAGAAGAAGTTGGGAATCATTATCCCGGTCTGCTTTTACACAGCAACGTGCGTTGGTTGTCAAGGGGGAAGGTGCTCAGCCGTTTTGCAGCTTGCCTGAGTGAAATCCGGACTTTTCTTGAAATGAAAGGCGTCAAGCATCCTGAGCTAGACAACACTGACTGGCTCCTGCAGTTTCACTATCTCGTGGACATAACTGGCCATCTGAACCAGCTCAATGTGAAAATGCAAGGTATTGGAAATACAATCTCATCCCTTCAACAAGCAGTGTTTGCATTTGAAAGCAAGCTGGAAGTCTTTCTCAGGGACATTGAAACAGGTCGTCTTCTGCACTTTGAAAGACTGCAACAATTTAGAGATGCATGCTTAGCAAGTGACTCCACTCAACATCTGGATCTCCAGCAGCTAGCTGGCTTTACGTTCAATCTCCTGCAGTCATTCAAAGCACGTTTTGGAGAATTTCGTGCGCGCACTGGTCTTTTCAAGTTCATCACTCATCCACATGTGTGCAGTGGACAAAATCGACCTGACATGCATCCCCGGGGTCTCTATCGGAGACTTTGAGCTGGAAGTTGCTGACCTGAAGGCATCAGACATGTGGATGAGTAAGTTCAAGTCACTTAATGGAGAGTTGGAAAGTCTTGCGCGACAGCGAGCAGAGCTGGCGAGGGAACACAAGTGGACAGAAATTAAAAATCTTCAACCTGAAGACCAGCTGATTCTTAAAACTTGGAACGAGCTTCCTGTGACATACCACACAATGCAGCGTGTGAGTATTGCCGTATTGACCATGTTTGGCTCTACATATGCATGTGAACAGTCTTTCTCGCATATGAGGAACATTAAGACCAACCTACGCTCACGTTTAACTGATGGAAGCCTCAACGCCTGCATGAAGCTCAACCTCACCACGTATGAACCAGACTACAAGGCCATCAGCAAAACCATGCAGCACCAGAAGTCGCATTAAAAGTAAGACATATTTAATTTATTATACGTTAAAAATACTATATGGCTCTCAATGAAATATATTTAGAAATATTTGGCTTTTATGGCTCTCCCAGTCAAAAAGGTTCCCGACCCCTGCTATAGTCCATGGAGCAATGGCTTGCTGGAACGCCATAACCAAATGCTCAAAGATAATACTGAAGGTAAAACTTGACAACGGAGTTGACTGGAAAACTGCACTGGATTGGGCACTCATGGCAAAGAACACAGTGCAGAACGTACATGGCTTCAGCCCACATCAGCTGGTGTTTGGACAGAATCCGAACCCTCCCTCTGTGTTAGTGGATCAGCCACCTGCTTTGGAGGGAACTACTATGAGTGCATGGGTGGGACAGCACATAACAGCATTACATGCAGTAAGGAAAGCTTTCATAGAGGCAGAGTGCTCAGAGAGAATCAGAAGAGCTCTACGAAAGCAACTTCGTCAAACAGATGAGAAGTATGAAACTGGGGACAAGGTGTTCTACAAAAGGACAGACTGTGTTGAGTGGAAAGGTCCTGGAGTCGTGATACGACAAGATGGGGTGGTGATCTTTGTACACCATGGTGGGACCTATGTCAGGGTTCATCATTCTAGGTTGCAGAAGGTTGATAAGAGTGAAGTAGGTGCTAGTGAGGGTCTAGAGCACCCTGGGGAGAATGTTACTGAGGGCAATATGAAAGTACCTGTTACTGATAGTGATGTGGATGTTGATAACAATGACAGTGGGAACATACCTGGTACTGATTGTGACATAGATGTTGATATGAACAATGACGGTGAGGCTGGGGGTGTTACAGACAATGATACAGATGTCACTGAGGGTAACAATCATAAGGATAATCAACAGACAGGCATAAGGGTAGGAGCCTCCCTAGGGCTGAAAACAGGTCAAACAATCAGCTTTGTGGATAATGTAACAGATGCGTCTCACAGAGCTAAAGTGATGGGACGAGCAGGAAAGGCTACAGGAAATAACAGAAACTGGTACAGCCTACAGTACTTAGAACTATCTGACATCGCTGGTACTATGGGGTCAGCTGATCTTACTAAGGTAGACAATCTTCAGGTTAATCCACTGGATAGTGTAGAACTATGCTCTGATATGCAGGAAAATGATGTATTAGTCACAGGTGGTGTTTCATTTGATAAGGCTAAACTAGATGAAATAAGTAGCTGGAAGAATGATGGGGTGTTTGAGAAGGTAAAAGATATGGGTCAAAGGCATGTGTCCACTAGACGGGTGTGCACACTGAAAGAAACCCCTGATGGTGTAATACCCAAAGCGCGTCTTGTGGCTAGAGGTTTTGAAGAATTCAACACTAAAGATCTATAGAAGGACTCACCTACATGCTCATCAGAGTCCCTCAGACTACTCATGTCAGGTCTATGTCAGAATAAGTGGCATCAAATAACTTATCCAGAACAAAAGGATTCATCGTATTCTGTGGTCAGCTACAAAAGAACAGCTGGCAGACTGTCTGACCAAAAAGGGAGCCTCTTCCCTGGTATTACTTAAGGCACTGAATAATGGACAATGGAAGCTAGATGACTGAGTCTGACTGTTGATAACTGAGCATGAGCTCATTAAAAATTAATAATTAAAAATTATTGTTGCATACATTGATGCAACTGAGTTGCAACCTGTTGTTGTTTCTACTTGTTTCTGTTCTGTGTAAATGTGTATGAGTTGTCTGTTGTCATCATATACATTACGTTTTGCTAATGTTGTCACTTATTGCAAAGCAGTCCCTTCTCCCGTGGTTTTATTCATGATGTCATCAGCGATTAGTCAATGTCGACTTGACTTTCATCACAAAACAGCTGACTTCAAAAACTCTTAAGTCATACAACCCCTAACACACACACAAAGTTGCAAACACAAACATGCCCGTCCATCCATCCATCCTTTCCCCCACCTACCTTAGCGTCATGCTCCTGCAGGTGTGTTCCACTGGCGTGCAGGTAGTTAAAGAGGTCCTCAGAGGGCAGTGGTCTCTCCAGCATCAAGATCAACTCTTGCTCCACTTCAAACCTTTCATGCAGGGTCACTGCTGCACTCTTCCCCATCACTCCTGGGTGACCTGCAAGCAGCAGAAGCCCCAGTTCCAGGGGAAACCCAAACTTTTACCCATCTCGAGTCTGACAGAGACAAAGAGTTACAATGAGGTGGCTGAGAACAGCCTCAGGTTAAGGATTTTAACACAACCTAGTCAACGTACCTTTATACAGGGTATCTGCAGGTTTCAGTAAGTTAAATTTAAGGCTTTTTAAGACCTTTTTAATGCCACTTGGAATGGAATTTAAGACCAAGATCTACAACAAAATATAAACATATGGTTGGTAAGACCTAACGCCCAACAGCTGCTTGCTGGTAGCAGAACCCGTGGGTCAACCACAGGAATCGATTTTAAGCAATATTTCTTTAAAGAATGAAATGAGCAGATTAAGACACAGATTAATTGGAACATATTCATTCAATAAACGAGACTTGTCTTGATATGGTGCTACTGAACACACACCCGTCACTCATGGCATGAGCTTCAGTTCTGTGGCCTTACTCTCCAACTCTGCCTCAGCTTGTTTCAGCTCGCTCATTTTTTCTTTGTATCTCTTCCTGAGGATGTTGGACTTTGTGATGAGCTGAGCCATCAAGGTGCCGGACTTGCCCTCTGCTTGCTCAGCAAACTTGTCCGCATCCTTCTCCAGGCTGTCAGATACCTCCAGCAGAGTTTTCTTTTCTTTTTTTTTAAGCTCAGCTATGTGGTCCTCTGCAGTTTTTCTCTTCTGCCCTTGTGCAGTGCTTTGCCTCTTCCTCTTCTCCAGGTCAAGATTTTCTCTGTATTTTGACCTTGCTGATCCCACAGAGATCAGCAGCTCCTTAGTGAGAGGGACCTTGACAACCCCCACAGATTGCAACATAGTCACAGACCAGTCTCTGGGCAATTACAGTGTCCTCCTGCAAGTTAACGGTCTCCACCTCCTTGTTAATGGAGAAGCTCCTCTCGACTGTTGCCTGTCCATGGGACAAGAGTAGAAGTTTCTGACAAAACTCCCAGAGCTCAGGGTAGGGTTGGCTGAGCAAGCCATGCAGAAACACATCAAGCCTCGTTTCTGTGGGCTGGAAGGACAGGAAGTGCTCGCTTTTAGCCTCAACAGATAGGAAGTTCCCAAACTGTTGGGTAATAACATCACCTGTAACAAAACAGATGAAAGGAAATAAGTGAAATATTATTTAGATGATTAATCATGATATTAAATCAGACAGGCTTATATCAGTTATTACTCTGTACTTTTGGTAATAATCAGGAACAACATTTCCAGAGCTATTCTATTAAACTATTCCTACCAGCAGAGACACCTCCTGACAACTGCTCGTCTTGCAGAAACTTCTGCACAAGTCTGCTCATTCTTCCCTGGCACCAGTCTGGGTTGGAGTACATGATAGTGGGGTCCAAACACGCCATCCGTCTCACGGTGGGGTATTTCAGGGGGCTCTTGTCTTGGACTTTCTTTAGGATATTTGACATACCCTTCACGCAGTCCTTCCTAAACTCGAGGGCAGTGAGCTCTCCTAAGCAGCTCTTTCTCTGCAGTTCCTGACAGATGGGTAATGGATTGTAAATAGAGCTGAATGACCTAACAATATTGCCTAGGTCTGTATATAATTTGATAGAAAGTAATACATCTAAATGATCAAACTACCTTCAGGGCTGCCTCAGCACCCAAGCCCGTCAACTTCCTTCAGGCGGACCCAGTTCTTCTGGTCAGCGACATCCAGTCTGACCAGCTGCAGTGGAGTGATGTCCTGGAGAAGCTTCCTCTTGGCAAAACGCCTCAGTAAACTCTGTCAACAGGAAAACTCTGTAAAGCAAATCCCCCTATAACCACATTCATCACTGAAAAAATTGCTATGTTGTTATTACTTTAAAATGATCTCTATCATCACTTCTATCAAAAGCATCACATCATCAAGAGTACAATGAGCGATAAGAGTTGAAATCAACGAGCAATATCAACCTATGCAGTGCTAGAATATAAATAATTAGATTACCTTGTACAACTCAGCCAAGTCTTTGAAGAGGAATGGCATCACTGGCTCGTCGGTCTGGTACTTTGTCAAAAAGGGACTGAAGGCCCTCGAGATAGCCATGATGAACTGCAGTTTGGCCAAGATGAGCGGATCTTGCTGAGCTGCTTCTATGGTATCAAATGAGCCTGTTCCGGGATTTGGAAGCTTCTTGGTTCTCACCGCATCCGCATACTTCACCACTTCTACAGCTCTCTCCACAACCGGCAGGTTCTCAATCCACCAGTGGCCACAGAATGGTAACGGGAAGACCGAGGATTTGGTGAGAGCAGTGAAATCCTCTCTCCTAGCTGGCACATTGTGGAAAAGAATGTGCATGGCCCTCACCACCTTCTCCTGCTGCCACATGGAGAAGCCGCATTTGAATGCGTTATGTAGGGTGTGGAGGCCACAGCTACCCACAACAACCAGCTGGGCACCACCATACTGCTCAGCGTGCTCTTGCTGCAGAAGCTCAAAGAACTTCCAGTTCACATTGGGTCCATCCATGGAGATGGACACCAGGCTCCTGAGGTTCAGCTGCTCCATACACTCCTGAGAATAACATGAATATATACGATAAGCTTACCAATGGTTCAATGTAAAACATTGCTGTCTACACATCACTCAAACAGTTCACATTTAAATTAGCTAGCCTACACAGCATCATCATAATATTATAATAAAATGATGGCTAATATTGAATTACATTTCTAACATTTCAAGCAGCCAAGTCTACTCTTCTGACTAAAATGAGGCAACAAAAGATATTGAATGCTAATGGCATCTTTGTTAGCTTTCCCTAGGGTACTATTATTGAATACATCATGACATTGCCATAATCAACTAATCTGAAAATGAATGTAACGGTAACAATGAGTCAACATTTCTTAACAAATAATATCTAACATTAGCTAACAATAATTCAATAAATCCACGTATTACTCACTTTAAAATGTTGCAGTAAATCCTTAGCTGTTGAATGCCCCATGAACTGCGACCCCAGGTACCGTGATTGAACGTGATCTCCCTCCCAATAGCGCACACGCACGTCCAGTTGCTTACTTTTTGTAGTGTGGTTGAGGCTTTCGTCAAACATCAAAACAAACGTGCCCTTGTTTACTTTCCCATGGCGCTAATGTTGGCTGCCGTTAGTGTGACTGTTGTGTTGTCCGTCCTGCCAAGAATACACAGGAGAGGTTGTCTTGGTGGATGATGTGGTCTTTTATTATTAATATGTCTATCACTAACCGGCATCATCCATTTCTAATTTATATGACAGAAAATTATATAAGAGTGAACAAAAAAAAAAGTTACCGGCGTTTCTTCTTGGTTGATGCTAGAATGATCGTCCGGAGGGAGGGGGGAGGAACCTCCGCTGTGTGCTCTGCTGTGATTCGCTGTTTTGTCATCAAATTCCCCACAGCTAATCAACCAATCACAGCAGCGTATAGTTTCTGGCAGTTTTTTTCAAAATGGAGGAGGACTTCAGCTTATCTGACTGTAGTCGCGCGAATCAATTGTTTAAATATTCGGTCTGAAAGTCAAGACCTCTTTTCAACCAGCTAAAATGCGGTTACAACATTAACGTGTCACAAAACATACATTTGTTTAACCATTTCAATAAAACTGCACTCGCGCGAATCAAATGTTTAAATATTCAGTCTGAACGTAAAGGCCTCTTTTCAACCAGCTAGAAACCCTCCCTGGCCACAGTTTTCCAATTCACCTGCATTCTGTAATTGTTCTCGTTAAATTAAAGTGAATTGTATGTCAGGACTGACTGCAGTCCTGCATGTAGCCTACTTTTATTGTTGTGAAATAAATGTATCTGACCAATTTGAAAGTGTATACTTTTTGTGAGGAGCCATGCCCACTACCACAGTACAGTGGTGGAAAATAGTACATTTATTAAGGTAGGCTATTATAGCTACTTAGTTCCAATTTGAGGTAGCTTTACTTGAGTATTGCCATTTGATGCTACGTTATACTTCCACTCCATTACATTTCAGGGGGAAATATTGTACGTTCTACTCCACTACATTTATTAGACAGCTTCGGTTACTTTTCAGATGGAGCTGCGGTATGCCTACATTCAACACTAAGCTAATATCGTTTCTCTTTCCAGCCTCAACTGAACAAATCATCGAAATGGTTAAACAAATGTATGTTTTGTGACACGTTGATGTTGTAAGTAACCGCATTTTAGCTGATTGAAAAGCGGTCTTGAAGTTCAGACCGAATATTTAAACATTTGATTCGCGGAATTTCGCGCGATTGCAATCAGATAAGCTGAAGTCCTCCTCCATGTTGAAAAAGCTACCAGAAACTATACACTGCTGTGATTGGTTGATTTGCTGTGAGCATTTGATGACAAAACAACGAATCACAGCAGAGCACGCAGCAGAGGTCCTTCCCCCCTCCATCCGGCCGATCAATTCTAGCATCAACCTTTCTTCTTCTTTCGGCTGCCATTTTGTCATGACTTAGTTAGCATTTGTCCGCCAAATTCTATATAGGCTATACCAATTAGCAACTAACTGCTCAGTAAAACCAACATCGGTATTCTTTTCGATAACTAGTTACATTAATATTACCTACAACCGTGAGTTGCAGGTAATATTGCCATGGTATTGCGTCATCCAGGTCATTTATTTGTCTATGGGGATAGATATTTGTTTTAATTACAGGGAATAGCATGCTATAGCTAACAGCTGCACCTGATACGAACCTGGAATTCATAAAAATAGCATGTTGTGGAATGAATATGTACCGTATAAGTGTCAAATATTATCTTATGTCAGTTTAGGTGTTCAACAGATTTTTCGTTCGTTTTAAAAAGCGTTATTTTATTATTTTTGCGGAGCTACCGGAATGTGACTTACCACTGCTCAGAATTTTCATCTCTGCTGTGGATTTCCGGTTTCCAGAGGCTTCTATAAGAGATTCTATCTGACCAATAGATGTCGCTGGCAGAACACATTTATGCATTTCACCATAGAACGGTCTATTTACAACCTCACATTAGCTGCAGCCTATACTCTAGTCACGACTGCAAGTAGTTACCAGAATGATTCGCGCTCTGCACGCAACCCAAGCTAAATTAATCTTCACACAACACAAACGAAGAAGAAGAAATAGTCCTCTCCCGGACAGTTCTTTTTTAAGACCTTTGAGTAATGAATTTAATACCATTTTCCGACATTTTTAATGAATTTAAGACATTTTGAGGCCTTTAATTTAGATACATGAATTTAAGACTTTTTAAGGATCCGCGGACACCCTGAACACACACAACCGTGCAACACTTAAGTCAAAAATCCCGAGTCTAAACTGAATAACGTATGTGTGTGTGTCTGTGTGTGTGAAGCCAAAGTGTTTTTGCATGAGGAATCTGGACGGGGAGACAAGCAGCAGCAGTAAATAAATAGATTAATACTCATTATGAACAAGAACGCCCACTCGTGTGTCTGTAACTTTTTTTTCTTAACTTTGGGAAGTGGCACGGGACATCTAAAAGTTTGCTGACCCCTGTAGTAGCGGTCCATCCAGTGTGTGGAAATACTTCAGTAAAGTTGAAACCTGTACTACTGTCACTTGCAAAACAATGAAGTCCTTTCTGGAATACAACAAAAGTACAAGTGCCATGCACACTCACCTGAAAAAGCATCCTCTAATGCCAGCTGCTGAGGAACGATCCAAACCCTCTCGACACCAGTCAACTGGCTACTTCACCAAACGCCCTGCCATAACAGGCCATAACAAGATGGCTCCAAATCACCAATTTGCTGGTGAATTTCATTGTGAAATATATTTGACCTTTAGTTGCAGTACATCAGAGAAAGCTTCATAGACCTACTGGCTTTTTTTAACCTGGCTACAATGTCCCATCTTACAACACGCTGTTGAACACTATTAAACAGCACTACGACAGCCAGGATCAAAGAGCAAAAACTGACTGAGCAAGACTATGAGTAGGCTTACAGGCTAGATCTTGCCTGAGTTTTGTTTACCTCAAGTGTTTTTCCTGACGTTTCAATTTTTCTTTTTTTGTACCTTAATGGGAGTTTTACCACATATAAGTTATTAATGCATACATTGATGCAGTTGAGTTGCAAGCTGTTGTTTCTGTTCTGTATAAATTATGTGTATGAGCTGTCTGCTGTCAGCATATACATTAAATTTTGCTAATAGGTTGTCACTTGTTGCAAAGCAGTCCCTTCTCCTGTGCTGTTAGTCAATGTTGACTCGACTTTCATCACAAAACAGTCGACTTTGAAAAAATCTGAAGTCATGTAACCCCTAACAGACACAAAAAAGTTGCACCACAAACATGCCTGCCTGCCCACCCATCAATCCATCCATCCATCCATCCACCCATCTACCTTAACATCATGCTCCTGCAGGTGTCTTCCTCTGGCTTGCAGGTACCCGCAAGGAGCAGCAGCACCACTTCCAGGGGAAACCCAAACTTTTCCCCATCTTGAGTCTGAAAGACACAAAGAGTTGTAATGAGGTTGCTGAGAACCGCCTCAGGTTAAGGATTTTAACAAAAACCCAAGTCAACTTACCTTTATAAGGATTAATTAAAGAACAATGAGAGATAGAGATGTTTTGATTTTAACTATGCAGTTAATGCACTGGGCACTACTGCTTCTGATAAAAAACTAAAAAGTTTCAAAAGATACTGACATTTCAAGAGCTTTTGGGGACAAAAACAATGTCACCATTGTGAAGGTGTCCACCTTTTCTTTGGGAATTTGTAAGGCCACCTTCAGGACAGACACACACAACACCTGTAGTTAAATTATATGCTTTACACTTCTGGTCAAATCTGAATGTCCGACACCTTTTATAAGAGAACACAAGCCGTTTTCTGTACAATCGCTACGTATTTCGTATGCGTAATGTCACCGAAATGTGATTTATAACAATTAACTTACTCCCACGTGTATTACAAAAAGACTTGACATGGGCCATTTGAGACCACTGACATTATGTAGACCAGTGACAGACCTTAGTCGGTATGCAGATATTGGATCGTCGACAGCAGAATGGTCACCAGAAACTACAAAGTTATTTTCCTGCAGCTGCACTGCTTTCACACTGCCCAAAAAAACCCGCTAACATGCGCCAATTTACACTGACCAAAGGCGGACATGAGCGGGGTTTTGCCAGTGTGAAAGCAGTAACATGTCCATTTACATTACTGCCACGTGGTAATTAATCACAGCCTCTGAATAAGCACAAAGCCTTTGCATACCAACACGGCCGAATGGGTCTCCATGTTAACTGTTCCAATAGATTTGATCATTCTTCCAACGCATGCCAGGCTAACCACATGCATACAAACCGCTTGTCACTCAACAAGTCAAACAGACTGACGAATGGATGACGTTGCTGACTAGTGAGCCGCTATTGCAGCAGTGTCGTCAACCAGCACTTGCCCCCATCGGCGTTACCGTTGGCCTAACATGACATTTAACATCCTGTGACTTCACAACTATATTATTCATAACTGCCTGGTTTACTACTAACAAAAGACGTGGGATGAGTATTAATCTTAACAATACGACTGGCTATTTCTCGCAAATTCACTGATTACACTGCGGCCGTCACCACGTGACACGTTTTCCTGCGTAGTGGCTGCTTAGCTCGCTCACATACTCAAAACTCTTTTCCAAACACGAGGCGAAACAAAGAACAGCTCAACACCACATTAGCCAACATCTTACACAATGTGTTAATTACCTCGTCTACTGTATCTGTGGCGAACAAATCCATATTGTACGTGGTCAAAATATGCTTAGTTTCTTTCGTTCGTAAAACGCGCTTACCGAAATAGAAGCCATTTTGTAGATGGTCCCAGGCACGTTCGCAAGCCCCCCCCCCCCCCCCACACACACACACGGGACGTCATTTTAAAGGCCCAGTTGTCCTCCATATGGGAACAGGTCTGAATACAGCGGCATGTACAGTATGAAAGATATGAGCAAAAACGCCATGTCGACTCAAATGAACCGCTGGGTCTCAATGACACAGCAGCTCGCTCAACGGTAAAATGGCTGACGGAGCCTGTGTGGCAAATAACGCGCGGAACATGGCGCCAAGCTTGCAGGACAAAAGACAGGTTTTGACCAGTGTCTCTGGCCAGCCCCTCGCTCACAAACCTAATGTTACGTTTCCCAAGTTAAGTGGCGAAGACACGTTCAAGTCGGCGACATTAAAAAAAACAGCCATTTTAGCTATCCACATACACACAAGTTGTCTTCACTCCAGTTGGTAACCCGTGTTAAGGCCGGCATTAGCTGCTAAGTAGGCGTTATAACCTGATATAAGAAAAAATATGTCCCACAGAATACCACACAAAACAGCTTGCATTGACTTATGTGCACATTACATTAAGGCGCAACGTTATTTCTCAATCAGCAATATTCGGAAACTTTACATCTGGATAAAAATAAAGTTACCTCCTGTCACGACCTCCTAACGAAACGCAGCGGACACGGGCTCGTCACAACATGGCAGCGATCAGGATAATGACCTCCCATCACCCCACGCGTGCGTCCCGCCCCTAAAGCGCCCGCCAATTATATTCAATTTTTAAAAACAGTATTTTATTTCAAATTGTTTATGTGATGAAAGAATACTGTTTCACTTACACAATGTGTTAATTACCTCGTCTACTGTATCTGTGGCGAACAAATCCATATTGTACGCGGTCAAAATATGCTTAGTTTCTTTCGTTCGTAAAACGCGCTTACCGAAATAGAAGCCATTTTGTAGATGGTCCCAGGCACGTTCGCAAGCCCCCCCCCCCACACACACACACACACACGGGACGTCATTTTAAAGGCCCAGTTGTCCTCCATATGGGAACAGGTCTGAATACAGCGGCATGTACAGTATGATATATATGATCAAAAACGCCATGTCGACTCAAATGAACCGCTGGGTCTCAATGACACAGCAGCTCGCTCAACGGTAAAATGGCTGACGGAGCCTGTGTGGCACATAACGCGCGGAACATGGCGCCAAGCTTGCAGGACAAAAGACAGGTTTTGGCCAGTGTCTCTGGCCAGCCCCTCGCTCACAAACCTAATGTTACGTTTCCCAAGTTAAGTGGCGAAGACACGTTCAAGTCGGCGACATTAAAAAAAACAGCCATTTTAGCTATCCACATACACACAAGTTGTCTTCACTCCAGTTGGTAACCCGTGTTAAGGCCGGCATTAGCTGCTAAGTAGGCGTTATAACCTGATATAAGAAAAAATATGTCCCACAGAATACCACACAAAACAGCTTGCATTGACTTATGTGCACATTACATTAAGTCGCAACGTTATTTCTCAATCAGCAATATTCGGAAACTTTACATCTGGATAAAAATAAAGTTACCTCCTGTCACGACCTCCTAACGAAACGCAGCCGACACGGGCTCGTCACAACATGGCGGCGATCAGGATAATGACCTCCCATCACCCCACGCGTGCGTCCCGCCCCTAAAGCGCCCGCCAATTATATTCAATTTTTAAAAACAGTATTTTATTTCAAATTGTTTATGTGATGAAAGAATACTGTTTCAATTCTTCGTTTTCACATCTAGGCAAATATTACGTGTTATATGGGTCCAAATTAAGTTACCTGAATCTGATCCATCCATTTCCCAAACCGCCTATCCTGCTCTGAGGTGGCGGGGATGCTGGAGCCTATCCCAGCAGTCACTCTGACCTTTCAGGCTAAACACGATTTCATTTAAATTCCATTTAGCTGCAGTTAATTGCGATTACATGCGCTTGACCCATGCCAAACTCGGAATGACACAACTGAATCAGGTGTGTATATATACACTCACTGGCCACTTTATTAGGTACACCTTGCTAGTACCGGGTTGGACCCCCTTTTGCCTTCAGAAATGCCTTAATCCTTCGTGGCATAGATTCAACAAGGTACTGGAAACATTCCTCAGAGAGTTTGGTCCATATTGTCATGATAGCATCACGCAGTTGCTGCAGATTTGTCGGCTGCACATCCATGATGCGACTCTCCCGGTCCACCACACCCCAAAGGTGCTCTATTGGATTGAGATCTGGTGACTGTGGAGGCCATTTGAGTACAGTGAACTCATTGTCATGTTCAAGAAACCAGTCTGAGATGATTCGAGCTTTATGACATGGCACGTTATCCTGCTGGAAGTAGCCATCAGAAGATGGGAACACTGTGGTCATAAAGGGATGGACATGGTCAGCAACAATACTCAGGTAGGCTGTAGCGTTGACACGATGCTCAATTGGTACTAAGGGGCCCAAAGTGTGCCAAGAAAATATCCCCCACACCATTACACCACCACCAGCAGCCTGAAGCGTTGATACAAGGCAGGATGGATCCATGCTTTCATGTTGTTGACGCCAAATTCTGACCCTACCATCCGAATGTCGCAGCAGAAATTGAGACTCATCAGACCAGGCAACGTTTTTCCAATCTTCTATTGTCCAATTTTGATGAGCCTGTGCGAATTGTAGCCTCAGTTTCCTGTTCCTAGCTGACGGGAGTGGCAAGATTATCTAATATTTTGGGGTCCTTATGAAGCTTGGGAATTAAAGTTATTATAGCTTG
The DNA here is from genome assembly GCF_029633865.1 of Lampris incognitus. NCBI lineage: Eukaryota > Metazoa > Chordata > Actinopteri > Lampriformes > Lampridae > Lampris > Lampris incognitus. The sequence continues at coordinate 109,315 of NW_026611587.1, read as the reverse complement.
TTTCATAGTGGAAGGAAATTTAATATTGTCAGTTGATTCTTTTAACATAAGAGAGAATGTAACTTTAATAAGTCCCAAAAATGTCTATAGAAATTGGCAGTAAGTCCATCCCTACCTAGAGATTTGTCTAAAGACAAACTCATTACTGCTTTATCCAGCTCATCTGAAGTAATTTCAGCATCACACAACCATACGAACACATCAACAATACAGAGAATAAGAGCTTTGATATTGTTGAAGAAGTCAGCATCCTGAACAGAAAAGGTTGAAGAATACAATTTACTGTGTTAGTAATTAGTATTAGTATTGAGTAGCAGCAGAATACTTCACAACTGCTATCATTAAACGTTTATTGACATGCTACAGTACCAGAGAAAAAGTAAAATCTATGTTAACATTATTTTATTATAATGTTAAACTTTATTTCACTCTCTCTCTCTCGCACACGTAAGGAATCCAGCTTTGGTAAGGAATGAGCTTTGGCTCAAGACAAATCAAACAATAGCAAACAAACAAACCAACACAAAACCCATTTCTGTCACGTATCTGGAAAGAACCCAAAAGCAGACGGGACAAGCAGGTAAGGGAAGAAATCAAGTCTTATGGCCGGACTTGATGAAGCAGCAATCATTGGCAACGCTGTCTTCGGGAGGGGGGCGGAGTCGGCTTGTGTTCGTCACGTCAATGCGTCTCTGTGTGTGTCGGAAAAAACAGTGCTTCGGCCTGGAGTCGCCTTGTCACCAAAGTGGGGAGGCGCTCTCCTTCCAGACTGCCGGCCCTCGGACAGATGCAGTTGGCGAACGCATGCAGTACGAGGGTGGGTGTTTGAATTAAAATAGGGATCGATTGGCCACTAAATTGGGAGAAAAAAGGGAAAAATCAAAAATACATTTAGAAAAAAAAAAAAAAAGAAATCAACTCTTCATCCAAGTGGCCCATCCCAGGGGTAGAGCAGGAGTTGGCTCAGTGGCAGGTAGACTGGCTGGCACAAGTCCATCAATGGCTACGTTCCAGCCAACACTGGTCCACAGTGGAGGCTTTTTAAGGGTGACGCCGATTGCTTGATGGCCAGCTGCTGTGCCGGGGTGAAGGAGGGGTCAGCAGGTGTCCAGGGAGAAGAGGGGTTAGGCTTGGGCTTTTGGCTCATGACTTCTATTTATTTAGCACTGGCCTACTGATCTGAGGAATGCTATAATGCTCGACTTCACTCAATGTGGCCAGGGGTGCTCGGGCTGGACCCGTCAAATTGGGCAGCGCTGGCCGCTGAATGTGGCCGGGGCTCGACAATGTATGTGGGCAGGGGTGGTCGCGCTGGCACTACAATCAAGCCCAAAGTCGCGCGACGTTTCGCTGTTTATGTACCTTCTTCAGGCGAGGCCTTATTCAACTAAGAGAGGCAGGGTTAAGCTTAAGGTTAGGGTTAGGCTTTTAAATCCGCATTCCCAAATACATTGCAATTAACCTTGTGCACTGTCCATCGACAAGGTGTTTAGATGGCGGCCACAGTCCCCCACCAACTACCTGACCGTCCCACGCAATCCAAAAATTCAATGGCAGCTAATAATGGTCCCTCAGTTTGGCTCAGTCGCATCATCGGGACCCCAATTTGGTCCCCTGTTTCACTACAACAAAGCCCAAAGTCGCGCGACGTTTCACTTTTCTTCAACCCTCTTCAGGCGAGGGTTTAGACTTTTCCACGAGCGGCATGTCGGTGGCCTTCTAAGGCTCGTGAAAATCAAATCACTTGATTGGAAGCTGCCAATTTGCCATAACAATATGGAAGGACCTCTAAAATCTGTTGTACATACTTTGTGCTACTGCACTTACCAGCATGCTTTGTGTCTTGCACATTTCCTATGTTCTTGTGGGTTTCGAAACATGTGAACCAATGGAATGTATTTGCTCTTTGTATTTTTATTTGAATTTTGTTATTAGCCAATGATGTGGTGTGGAGTTGTTATGCCCGCGAAATCACGAGCTTCGCAACGGTCCATCTCCTCACGGAGAGGGAGGAGTTAGGCAGCCCGAGTGAGTACGACGAAGAGAGAGGGCCATTTTTCTGCTGCTCCGTCTAAGTACCCGTTTCGCGGAGACTTTATACACAGCCCGTGTACTAGGCCCGCATTTGAGGTCAGGAGTGTTGCGATTGGCCCGCGGTCGTATGCTTGCTGGTGGGCTTTGTTTTAGTATGCCGATTATTTTGTTTATGCCCCATAGCCAGTGTCGCCGCTAGCTAGCTAAGTGCATTTAGCATCCAGTGCTAGTGTGTTAGCTAGCCGACTAGAGTTGTGGAGGCTAGTCAGAAGTCATCGGGCTGCGCTGGACGGTGATGTAACTAGGGGAGCCGCTCTGCTCCATTCCTGGGACCTGTCTGCTATCCAAAGAGGACTCGCTTCATCTGCTCTATCTTCGCCAGGGTTGTTTGAACATTGCAACCTTTGGCCATCTTGCGGCGGGTGGAGGCTGCTACCGGGGAGCCGACACCTGCCAGCTGCTAGGCTAGCACTACGCCTTCCATCCTCTGGACTGCACACAGCCTCCCGGTCGAGGAAGCGATGGGTTGTGAGTAACCCGAAAATTTCATTTATACTCACACACACACGCACACTTTTATCTCGTCGCCTGGGCATCGTAGCGGTGGCTGCCTTGCCCTCCGCTCAGAGAGCTGCTTTAATGTGCACCAACGGGCCCCAACGGAAAGTGCTGGGTATTTGTGTGTTCTTTTGATACTTTCTTCCTGTTTATTGTGACCGCTTGTCCCACCCTGTGTAATTTCAATTAATGTTTATTTAATCAGCAATACTACACTCGTGTGGTACTCTCTCTCTCTCTCTCTCTCTCATTATTATCAAATAAATCCTATTATTATTAATTATATTTCGGGTGTATTGGCAGCTCATTTTCCGCATATGCAAAGCCTAGGTTACTTATAGAGTGCTGGTAATAAGCTTGTACAGTAATTCAGTACACAGCAGAGTTATAAGATCTGCATTAACCACGTGTTTGTTTCATTCTGGGAAGATATACCATTCACCAGCCTTAGCTAAGTGTAGTATTTTCACAGTGGAGGCACCGCGCTACTAAATTGATTATTATCTTGGTTAATTATTTCTATTATCAATTATCACTAATATTGTCATTAGTGGCACTAGCCTACTAGTACACAGGAGGTTCAGCCAGCTCACCATTCCACCGCTGAGAACTCAGGATCCTGTTGCGCTATTGATTTGTATTGTAACACTTTAGTAACTGGTAGCATTAGGCTTTTGTCTTGTTTAAATGTGCTTGGCGTTGCCCGCCAGTGAAAAAGGGGTTACAAATAGCTTTACACTAGTCCAACTCACCGAGCGGGGGGGCGACGTCCCTCTTTGTCGGAGTCCCTCGTAAAAAGAGAGAGTGAACCACAGCTCCGCCTCTAAATACGTCACTGGGAAATATGACACCACCTCCGGTGGGCGTGTGCTTTCGCCCGGGACAGACGTTCCCTAACCATGCCGTTGTCCCGGGAAAATGGACCCGCCCATCTGTTGGATCGCCAGGTCTTTCTCCGGAAACACCGGATGACGACCCATTCGCCGGGGAGGTAGGAATGGAGAACCTTCTCAGCTGGGGTGGGGAGAGCAGCTGCCACCTGTTTGGGAGACTTGGGAGAGAGCAGAGGAGAGATTACAGCAGTGCTGTAGCATAGCATGCTCGTAAAGAGCGGTTTGGGGAAGAGCTCCCGGCGCAGGGCCCGTTCCCATGGTCGGAGGCCGTCCCATGACAATCTCAAAAGGACTAAGCCCTGCTCTGGAGTGTCTTTGTCGCACGCGCATGTACATAAGTACCAGAAGACGTAAGAAACTGTCTCTGTTGCCAGAGAGCACCAAAGTCCACGCCGAAAGCGTAGCGTGAATCCGTGTAGATGGTGACAGACCAGCCAGCTGCCAGCTCGCAGGCCGCAGAGAGGGCCGTGAGTTCAGCAGCCTGTGCAGAGAGGTGAGAGGGCAACGAGCTGCAATTAAGGCAAGCGGAGGCAGAGCAAACGGCCCAACCAACCTGACATTGGCCGGTGGTAAGACAGCGGGAAGCCGACCCATCCACAAAAAGGACAACGTCAGGGTTGGCAAGAGGAGTGGAGCTGAGATCAGGCCGAGGTGAACAAACAGCAGAGACAGCTGCAACGCAGTCGTGTGGTTCACCATCGTCTGGTGAGGGAAGAAGGGTGGCGGGGTTAAGGACAGTGCAACGTTTGACAGTGATGGTGGGCATGTCAAGGAGCACAGTGTTGTAACGTAGCCACCGGGCTGCGGACAGCTGTGACCTTTTCTGTTCAAGTAGGAGGAGCGGGACCGCATGGGGAACCAGGAGAGTAACGTCGGAGTACCCCACGATGTCTCGCGAGGCCATCACAGCCTTTTCAGCAGCAGCGACGGCTCGAAGGCAGCGAGGCAAGCCAGCCGCTACCGGGTCAAGTTTGGTGGAGAAGTAAGCCACAGGGCGCAGCTTGCAGTCCCCCATGAGACTGACTGCAAGAGGACGGAGATCATGCAGCCGTTGCGCTCATCCACAGTTTGAGTGAATGCTTGAGCGGGCTCCGGATAGCCAAGAGTTGGTGCGATTTGGAGCTGGACTTTCAGTCACTCAAAGGCTTTAGTTGCCTCTGGGGTCCACAAGAGGACCTGTGAGGCGGGTGCATGAGAGTCAATGAGGGCCCGAAGGGGTTTGTCAAAGGTTGCAAATGCCGGAACGAACAAGCGACACAGTAGGAAGCCATGCCTAAGAACAGGGTATCTGCAGGTTTCACTAAGTTAATTTTAAGACTTTTTAAGACCTTTTTAATGCCACTTGGATCGGAATTTAAGACCAAGATCTACAACAAAATATATACATATGGTTGGTAAGCACTAACGCCCAACAGCTGAATATTTAACCATTTGATTCGCGCGAGTGCAGTTTTATCGAAATGGTTAAACAAATGTATGTTTTGTGACACGCTGATGTTGTAACCGCATTTCTTGACGTTCAGACCGAATATTTAAAGATTTGATTCGCGGAATTTCGCGCGATTGCAATCAGATAAGCTGAAGTCCTCCTCCATGTTGAAAAAGCTGCCAGAAACTACACGCTGCTGTGACTGGTTGATTCGCTGTGAGCATTTGATGACAAAACAACGAATCACAGCAGAGCGCGCAGCGGAGGTCCCTCCCCCCTCCATCTGGCCGATCAATTCTAGCATCAACTTTTCTTCTTCTTCTCTCGGCTGCTATTTTGTCATGACTTAGTTAGCATTTGTCCGCCAAATTCTGTATAGGCTATACCATTTAGCAATTAACCGCTCAGTAAAACCAACATCGGTATTCTTTTCGATAACTAGTTACATTAATATTACCTACAACCGTGAGTTGCAGGTAATATTGCCATGGTATCGCATCATCCAGGTCATTTCTTTGTCTATGGGGGATACATATTTGTTTTAATTACAGGGAATAGCATGCTATAGGTAACAGGTGCGCCTGATACGAACCTGGAATTCATGAAAATAGCATGTGTGTTAGAGTTTGTGGGAGACCCCAAGCGCACGACACCAGACAGAGATGGGGTTAGCCGAAAACTGGCGTACTTTATTCAAACATAGGAAGGCAATGAGCGACAAGGAAAAAACGGAAAGTCCAAGGGGGAAAAAAACTCGCGGGTAATCCAAACGGGAACAAGGCAGGATACTTCCACGGGGAAACCTTGCAAGGGAAAAACATGAACCAAGGCTGGGATGAGTTCGTAGAGAAAAGGACCGTGAGAGGAGAGTCGCCGCTACTGCGGGGAGGTAACAACACGAACTGACAACGGGCACGTGGGAGGCCACCAAACTTAAGCCCAGCCCTGATGACTAAGCCCGGCCCTGACGAGCCGATTGGCTGCCGGCGTGGGGTGGGCGGGCCACGGTGCGGGGTGGGCGAGCCATAACACTTGTTTCCCTTTTATTTTCTTTTTTTCCCCTCAAAATTCACTTAATCCTACCAAATGACCACTTCTATTAGTGCGAGACCGAGGGTGAACAGCCGCTTAATTGTCAGTGCACGACCTCATCTGGTTTCAATAGTACGCGTTTTAAATGATCCTTTTATCCTTTAAAGAATTCTGCTTACCCGTGCGATGAATCTCCCAGGGTTTTGCTGAGGGATCTCAGCGACACCGACCAAACGGACCACCCGCCTCTCCCTTTCTTCTTCTCAAACCTGGTGAGGTTATTGGGAGATCGGTGACTATGTCCTTGTCCCGAGATGATCGGTCAGCCGGTTGTCCGTCTGGCGGAGCGACGTGAGATCCCGCTTCTGACACCAAATTGTTGTGGATTTTCCTTTATCCTTTTAATGGGCTCTTGCCCCAGCAACCTCTGGGGAGAATAATCATGGGACAAATATTGAAGCAAACAGAGAATCTTTAATGCATCTGCAGATGGAGAGCCATAAGGCCACAGAGAGGTTCGTCTATGAGGATATGCTCTGCCTCTGAGCTGGAGATAGTGGTTTTTTATAGAACAGTCCGTCGCGTCATACACTATGTTTCCTGCGTCAACTAAGGTGTAATCTTAAAAAGGAATGAAGGAAACATCTACGTAAATCACGTTCTGTGCCTCGTGAGTGTCTGTACGCCTGTTGCACTTGTCTTTTGCTGTACCTGGCCGTTCCTGGGATGCGGCAACGGGGAGGCAAGCATAGTAACAGTTGCTATGTGGCCCCATGGAAGGTACGCATGAGAACAATTGGTATGTGTGTCTGCAGTGAGTGAGAAGTTTCATACACACAGACAAGTGGAAAACTACAGAGTACATACGGAGTGCATATGGAGAACATTTTGTACTCCACATACATCACCAACATCCTGCTCAGCTCTCCCCTTCTCAGCCTCCTCCTGCTCAGCTGCACCACTCTCCTCTCAGAGCCTCACCGCAGCCACATCGTGATGACACGACTGGTACGAATGACATTGCGAGCTACTTGGTGCGCCGAGAGCTTGTGAATTCCGGTCTCATCCAGTTCAACGAGCGCCCAGAAAATTATTGGGCGTGGAAGTCCTGTTTCTTCAACGCCATTGAAGGACTGAACTTAACTGCCAGCGAGGAGCTCGACCTCTTGACAAAGTCGTTAGGAAAAGAGTTCTCAGAGCACGTTAAAAGGATTTGCTATGTGCACGTCGCCGACCCTGTAGTGGGCCTACAACATGTCTGGGAACGCCTAGAAGAGTGCTCCCCTGAAGTGATCGAGAGAGCGCTCTTCGAGAGGATAGAGAACTTTCCAAAAATCGCTCAGAAAGACCCCGTAAAGTTGAGGGAGCTGGGAGACCTGCTGATGGAGTTAGACTCTGCTACGTGTGAGGGCTACCTGCCGGGGATCTCGTACCTGGACACCGCCAGGCGTGTCAACCCGATCGTTGAGAAGCTGCCACACAGTCTACAAGAGAGGTGGATAACTAAGGGTTCCCAGTACAAAGAGCAGCACTATGTCTCCCCCCCCCCCATTCACCTTCTTCGCAGACTTCATCTGCAGCGAGGCACACAGAAGAAATGACCCCAGCTTTACTCTCCCTTCAGCTCCATCGAAAACGTCCAACAAGTCCTCCACAGTGTCCTCAAAACATGAGCGATCAGAAAAGGAATCAAGACACGCCAAAAGGCATGTCTCCACCCACAAGACAGAGGTCTCAACAAACCGCTCAGCTTCTCAGTCACGCAGTTCGAGCAGCAAGCCTGGCGACAAAGGGAAACAATGTCCCATCCATCAGAAGCGCCATCCTCTAAAGAAATGTCGAGGTTTTCGAAGCAAGTCTCTTGAGGAGCGCAAAGCCTTTCTGAAAGAGAATGGTGCCTGCTACAGGTGTTTCTCCTCCACAACTCACCTGGCGAAGAACTGTAAGGCAACTTTGAAGTGCAGCGAATGTGAGAGCAATGACCACATAGCGGCGCTCCACCCTGGACCTCCTCCACGGGACAAAAAAGACAAGGACCCCACCTCAGAGCATGGCGGGGAGAGTGAAGAGGAGGCGCCTCCACCAGCAGTCACCTCTAAATGCACAGCACACCCAGACAGAGCTAGTAACGTCTACATCGTCCTGGACGACCAGAGCAACAGATCTCTGGCGAGGTCTGATTTCTTCTACTTCATCCAAATCAGAGGTTCAGACTCACCGTACACCCTGCGTACATGTGCAGGAGTCACCGAGACATCTGGAAGAAGAGCCAAAGGGTTCTTGGCGTAGTCGTTGGATGGAAAAAACAAGTGTGCTGCTTCCAACACTCATTGAGTGCAACCATATGCCTGACCATCGGTCAGAAATCCCGACCCCAGAAGCTGCACAGCACCACAGCCACCTGAAGTCCATCGCTCGCAGAATCCCTCGCCTGGACCCTGAAGCCCAGATCCTGATACTTCTGGGACGCCACATCCTTCAGGTTCACAAAGTCAGGGAGCAACGCAATGGTCCTCCCAGCGCCCCCTATGCCCAACGTCTAGACCTGGGTTGGGTGGTTACAGGGGACGTGTGCCTGGGTTCAGCCCACAAGCCAGCAGCTGTGACTCCCTATCGCACCAGCGTGCTCGAAAACGGAAGGCCATCTCTCCTCACTCCGTGCCCCAACCGTCTCCAGGTCAAGGAAAGGTTCCTCCTTACAGCATCAAACATGACACCCCAGTCCCTGATGACGACAAAGTGCAGCTTTCCATCGAAGATCGTCTGTTCCTGGAGTTCATGGACAGAGAGATGGTGATGGACGACACCAACAGCTGGGTGGCGCCTCTCCCATTCCGATCCCCTCGTCGACGGCTCCCTTACAATCGAGACCAAGCTCTCAGCAGACTTACCTCTCCCCGCCGCACCCTGGAAAGAAAGCCTAAGATGAAAGCCGACTTCGTCACACCTTCATGCAAAACATCTTTGATCGCGACCAGGCTGAGTTGGCCCCACCACTACCGGAGGGAAGTGAGTGCTGGTACTTACTTATCTTCAGCGTCTACCACCCTCAAAAGCCAGACAAGATCAGGGTTGTCTTCGATTCCAGCGCTCAACATCACGGCATCTCCCTGAACGATGTGCGTGCTACTTACCGGCCCGGATCTGAACAACAGCTTGCTGGGAGTCTTGCTGCGCTCCCGAAGAGAAACAGTGGCTGTCATAGCGGACATCGAGCAGATGTTTCACAGCTTCGTCGTTCGAGAAGACAACAGAGATTTCTTGTGTTTCCTGTGGTTCAACAACAACGACCCCAACCGAGAGATTGCCGAGTATCGCATGAAAGTCCACGTATTCGGCAACTCACCATCCCCAGCTGTCGCCATCTATGGACTTCACCGAGCAGCAGAACACAGCTCCAGGGAACACGGAATGGATGCCAAGCACTTAGTGGAACGCGACTTCTACGTCGACGACGGCCTCGCTCTGGCTGGGTTGCGTCCCGAGGGGCAGCCGTGAGTAGAGGGAGGAGTCGTTGGCAGCTTGACTGGAGGTGGCCACTTGCTGTGTATTTAGCATAGCAGCACACTCAGCTGCTCCCTCAACCTGTAGTGCGATGGTAATTGCTCTGGACAGCAGCAGATCGTCTTTTTCCAGCAGGAGAGTCTCACGCACCTTTGCGTTGTTGGTGTGTTCGATTAGCTGGTCGCGAACCATCTCGTCCTGAAGCGCGCCAAACTTGCATGAGCTAGCTAGCCCTCGCAAATTAGCTACGTACTGCCGCACAGACTCACCAGGCAGTTGGTGTCGCTGACGGAATATAAATCGCCGAAGGAGGGCACTCTGTGGAGCACCGAAATGGGTGCTCATAAGTCCCACAGCTTCGTCAAAGTTTGTGACGTTCCCCAGAGTCCCGAGCACACGATGACCCTCTGCTCCCAAGCAGTGTAGCAACAGAGCCGTCTTCCTAGCCTGGCTCACGTCGTCGAGCCCTGAGGCGATGATGTAATTTTCAAAACTATGTAGCCAGCGAGTCCATGGTACCGGAGGCTCGCCAGGTAACGCCAGGAAGGGGGCAGGTGGTGGGAGAGAGATATCAGCCATCCTCGTCGCCAATATTGTATTGAGAAATCACGTCAGGACACAGCGCTGTCGCTCGACACAACCTCTACGTTGCATTCTTTATTTAGACTGACACAGCATCACAGGCAGACCCGATCAAACAACCCAGAGCCCGCAGGCATCACCAAGCGATCCCAGCACAATAGAACAGCACCAAATCAAATGCAGCACTGTCGATGTGTGCAGACATAACAAGGGGCTTACCAGCGTTTCCCATTGGAAGTAACAACCCCTTTCAGCCCGCGATTTAGCAAACACCGTTCACATGTGTCGCACCGGGCATTCATGCAGCATAAGCCTCGGTTTGTAGCTAAGAGCCGTTCACAATGTGCTGCACGAGGCCTACCTACACATGTAGCCTGAGCCTCGAATGTTGCTAGTGCTAGCTAACGTTAGCTAGTACAAGAAGTGAATCTCTTGTGCTGCTTAGCTTACGGGTGCTTAATAGTGACGAGCATAATCGTTCAATAAACATTAGGCTCACATGCATCGAAACTGACGATATTAAATGATTCCAAGTAGAAAATTCAACAAGCCAACTAGCTAGATAGCATTTTTCCTTGGCGTGGGACTGACAAGCTAGCATAAGCTAACGTGAGCTAGTGAAAATTCGCACACATTAAAATGTATCTGGATGTAACGTTACATGTATATAGACATCTCCGATATTGTTATGCAAGCAGGTGAGCGGCTAACGTTAAACCGGAATTAAGCAAGCGAGACTGTGTGGCTAGCTAGAATTAGCAGGCCCCGTTTATAGAAGCTAGCAGCAGGTCTGTCTTCTAACGTCAGGCGTAGCCAATCGCTCGGTTGGTTGTCGGTGTGATAACGTGGCAATATTCGCTAACTTTTTAAAAAAAAAAAATATTCGCTAACTAAACGTTAGCTAGCTTATGCTAGCTAGTCGTTTCCTAGCCAGGCTAGCTAGCTATGAACGTATAAACTGCCGTGCGATAACGTTATAATTAGCTTTAATCAGTCACTTAAAAATCACACCCGAGTGTGCCAAAATGTTACAAAAACATGTCGATATTCAATGTTTACTGGGGTTTTTCGCGCTTCGGCTCACTTCTTACCGAGAAATTGGCACTTGGCACAAGTTGGCCGTGAACTTGACTTCTCCTCAGGGCTCCAAGCAGTGAAAAGAAAAATGGCATAAAATCAAGAGATTTTGAGAACCAAAGTTTGGCTACGTCAGTAGTCACGTGACATACTGGATGGAAAAATAGTCTTTGGTTTTAAGTCAGTCAAATACATTGAACCAATGAGGCCCTGATTTCCATTGAATTAAAGTGAGTTTAATACATATATAGACCCAAAATATCATAAATACAATTATATCGGGTCCAATCAAATAAAAAACACGCTTTAATTGAATGGCAGCATATGATCACTTTTTACTGTGTGGATGCAAACAGTGAAACTTATGTAACCCCTTTTTCACTGGCGGGTGAAGTAATACTTGGGGTAGTATTGGTCGAGGATCAATGATCACACCGGGTTAGAGAACTCAGGATTAATCGTGGCTCAGTAGGCAGACGTAATAACCATACGTGGTAGTGGTGTAACCATAATAACAGTCCGGGTAGTACATAACACCTAGTGTAGTTCCAGTGGATATACATGGCATTTATATCACTACAACCAGCTGCACTGATGTTTGCTCGGGAGCTACAGACGCCTGTGGATCTGGTCTTTGGCAAGCCGCCAAACCCACCAGTACGAGTGCCGCCGGGCCAGGACTATGTAGACGCACTACAGGACCGGATGGAGGCTCCTCATCAGCTGGCTCCAGAGAATATGGCTTCTGCAGGGGAAAGGCAGAAGAGAGCCTATGATGTACGTTGCCACCGCAAAGAGTACCAGCAGGGGGACAACGTATGGGTGTATAACCCACGGCGAACGAAGGGACGGTCCCCAAAGCTGAACAGCAACTGGGAGGGGCCCTGCCTCATCCTGAAGAGGATCTCAGAGGTCATCTATAGAGTGAAGCTCCACAGCCGCCCTCGGATAGTCATCCTTCACCAAGATCGCCTCGCACCTTACTTAGTACAGACCAGGCTACCGGGGTCCAGGGAGGGGGTAAGGACACTGCTGGATCAAAGCCAACCTCCCTGGATGTCAGCAAGGAGCTACCATTAGAGCATCTTGTTTTGGGCCAGGGAGGGGGCGGGGACACTGGGTTTACAGAGCTGCCCTCCCTGGCCAGGAATGGAAACAGCGGTGACGTCGAAGTCGACGGTGGGGGCTCAGACCCAGCGGATGCAGAGCCGCCCCCGTCATCCATCAGCAGCCCGCGGCAAGGAGCAGCCCGGGATGGGAGAGGTGCTCGGCGGAAGAAACCCTCATGGTGGATGGACCCATCCACATGGGATTTGGGTTAGGCCAACGGGACGTTGGTCTTTCAAGGAAGGAGGCAGTGTGGCGAATTCAACTAGAGTGTTCCTGCTCCAAGTTCATTTGCATGTTACCCACGATGCAACTGAAATGTCGATGTTTTGGTTATGTTGTGGGCTATTGAACACGTTAAAAACGGGCATATCTGTTACAGATAGCGGGGATGCGGTGCAAGGTGATGGGGACGTTACGAGAGAAGTTGATTAGACAACATGCTATTTCCCACCATGAGGGTAAAGAGTAGGCAAATAGATAAGGTCGCTTCTGTGGCCAAGAAAAGGATCAAGCTGAGACCAAAACGAATTTGTGACTGTTATGACTAGCTTGGCTTGCGGTCATTAAAAGCTTGCTTGCTAACTCTGAAAGGTTTGCTGAGAAGTCCATTATTTGACCACGTGGAAATATCATCATGTTAATTTTATGTCAACCCATTTGGCCCCGTTACACTGGGAGGAGCCATTGCATATGAAGCCCCTGCCCCCCCCCAAAAAAAAAAAAACAAACAAAAACAAAACAAAAATAAAAAATGATGTCAGTCATTTATTTGCGACTGTTGTGCGGACTGTGTGTGTTGAGCAGCGACCCCCGGTACACCCTTGTTACAGTCGTTTTTGCTGACCCGGAGGTTGTACTGTCAAGCAAGCGCCACAAACAACGCGCGCGGACAGCCTGGACACGGCAGCACTGGCACATCCTACAAGATTAATAAAGTGTGAGTATTAATCATATACGTTTTGATGCAAGCTGTGCCTTGCCCCTTTAAGGAGAGGGCTTAGTGGGTATTGTGTGTGTGTGTGTGTGTGGGGGGGGGGTGATGTAGACGCAGCCGTGTGTGTGTGTGTGTGTCTGTGTATTTTCTGTTTGTAGCCGCAGCCGCGGAGACGCTAGTTTGCCGACAGATAGGAAGGTAGCCACCGTTACCAGTGATGATTTGTATGCATCACAGGGAGAGAGGGAGGGAGGGAGGGAGGGAGGCTGCCGTGTGTTAAATGGGACTGCAGTGCAGTGCAGTGGCCGGCCCGTTCTCCACTGCAGAGTTGGTCCGGACTCTTTATGAAGTTGTTACCAGCTACGAGCCAGGCTAAGCTAAATAGACTAGCAAGACACCCACCAGAGGCTTCCAACTACGGTTCGGAGCCGCGACGCTGGAGAGGTAACAGTACTAGACGTGCTGCTGCACTAGACGTTTTGTTGTTTTGTTGTGTTAAGTTACAAGTAAAGCTGAGCGTCGCTGTGTAAGTTAGCTTTTACCTAATCAACGTTAGCCAACTTGCTAAGTAGGCTGTTGCTCTGCGTGCGCGTTTTCATTTTTGGGGTAGCATGCGGCGATAGCTTTTGTTAAAAAGCATGCTAATTTGCCCTGGGAATCAGTGGAGGCTGATGGAAGTGACCCATTTGTATCTTAACCGTCATCTTCTTCTCTCTATAGACACTGTGGGACTTGAGCAGGACCCAAACAGACCTCACCTACGATGCAGTCCCAGGTAGACCAGTATAGTATGGTCTATAATAGCAGATCATGATCCAGCTCAAGGTTATTGTAGTTCACTAAAACTGAACTAAAACCAGGTGTGAAAAGAGAAGAAAAAAAAACATTTCAGTTCACTGAAATAAAAATAAAACTTGACTTTAGAGGAGCAAGAAGAGGAAGCGAGTGAAGGCAGAGCCGAAGATCAAATGGTGGAAGTTGAAGAAGGAAAACTTGTGTGGAGTTCAGGCAGGGGTTAAGACAGGCACTGGGTGGATAGTGGAGAGTTGCCGGACGGCTGGGCAACCACTGCAGAAATAGTGAGGGAGACAGCTAGGAAGGTACTTGGTGTGTCGGCAGGACAGAGGAAGGAAGACAAGGAGACTTGGTGATGGAGTGAGGAAGTACAGCAAAGTATACAGAAGAAGAGGTTGGCAAAGAAGAAATGGGATAGTCAGAGAGATGAAGAAAGTAGACAGGAGTACAAGGAGACACAGCGTAAAGCTAAGAGAGGTGGCAAAGGCAAAAGGCGTATGGTGAGTTGTATGACAGGTTAGACACTAAGGAAGGAGAAAAGGACTTGTACCGATTGGCTAGACAGAGGGACCGAGCTGCAAAGGATGTGCAGCAGCTTAGGGTGATGAAGGATAGAGATGGAAATGTGCTGACGAGCGAAGAGAGTGTGCTGAGAAGGTGGAAGGAGTACATTGGGGGGCTGATGAATGAAGAAAATGAGAGAGAGAGAGCAGGTTGGATGATGTGGGGATAGTGAATCAGGAAGTGCAGTGGATTAGCAAGGAGGACGTGAGGGCAGCTATGAAGAGGATGAAGAGTGGCAAGGCAGCTGGTCCCGATGACATACCTGTGGAGGCATGGAGATGTTTAGGAGAGATGGCAGTGGGGTTTTTAACTAGATTGTTTAACTCAAACTTGGAAAGGGAGAGGATGCCTGAGGAGTGGAGAAGAAGCATACCGGTACCGATTTTCAAGAACCAGGGCGATGTGCAGAACTGTAGCAACTACAGAGGTATAAAGTTGATCAGCCACAGCATGAAGATTTGGGAAAGAGTAATCGAAGCTAGGTTAAGAGGAGGAGAGGTGACGATTAGCGAGCGGCAGTATGGTTTCATGCCACGAAAGAGCACCACAGATGCGATGTTTGCTTTGAGAATGTTGATGGAGATGTATAGAGAAGGCCAGAAGGAGTTACATTGTGTCTTTGTAGATTTAGAGAACGCATAAGCCAGGGTGCCGAGAGAGGAGATGTAGTATTGTATGAGGAAGCCGGGAGTTGCCGAGAAGTATGTAGGAGTGGTGCAGGATATGCACGTGGAAGTGTGACAGTGGCGAGGTGACAGATGGGTTCAAGGTGGAGGTGGGATTACATCAAGGATCGGCTCTGAGCCCCTTCTTGTTTGCAATGGTGATGGACAGGTTGACGGATGAGATCAGGCAGGAGTCTCCATGGACGATGATGTTCGCGGATGACATTGTGATCTGTGGCGAGAGTAGGGTGCAGGTGGAGGAGAGCCTGGAGATGTGGAGGTATGCACTGGAGAGAAGAGGAATGAAAGTCAGTAGGAGCAAGACGGAATACCTGTGTGTGAAAGAGAGGGAAGACAGTGGAATGGTCAGGAGTGGAGGTGACGAAGGCATATGACTTTAAATACTTGGGGTCAACAGTCCAAAGTAACGGGGAGTGCAGGAGAGAGGTGAAGAAGAGAGTGCAGGTAGGGCGGAGAAGAATGTCAGGAGTGATTTGCGACAGAAGGGTGCCAGCAAGAGTTAAAGGGAAGGTTTACAAGATGGTTGTGAGACCAGCTACGTTGTATGGTTTGGAGACAGTGGCACTGACGAAAAGACAGCAGGAGGCGGAGCTGGAGGTGGCAGAGTTGAAGACGCTAAGGTTTTCACTGGGAGTGACGAAGAAGCACAGGATTAGGCACGATTATATTAGAGGGACCGCTCAAGTCGGACGGTTTGGAGACAAAGCAAGAGAGGCAAGATTGAGATGGCTTGGACATGTGTGGAGGAGAGATGCTGATTATGGAGCTGCCAGGGAAGAGAAGAAGAGGAAGGCCAAAGAGGAGGTTTATGGATGTGGTGAGGGAAGACATGCAGGTGGCTGGTGTGACAGAGGAAGACGCAGAAGACAGGAAGAAATGGAAACGGATGATCCGCTGTGGCGACCCCTAACGGGAGCAGCCAAAAGTAGTAGATCTATGTCATATGTACATTATTTACAATTAGTTCATAAGTCATTCATAATTCATGTGTGATTTCGTCATTCCTAGGTTATGTGCAGCTATTTACATGCAGTTATGTAGCCTACAATTATTATTTACATGCAGTCATGTGCAGTTATTTACATATGTTATGTAGTTATGTCATAGACATGTGATAACATTTTATAATTTATGCAATGTTTATTGAAACATTCTTTCTCTGTATTGCCCCCCTATACAGTTTTACAAAAAGGTTTGAATTCTCAAAGTTCTTCAGTAAAGTTCCTCAACTTGGACTGGGACTCTGTATTTCTTTGGGATTCTTCATGTTGGCTATCTGTCCGCCTGTCTATACATAGACACAAATACGTAGGACAGAATAGGCGGTCTTCTCGTTCCCCCCCGCCATTTAAAGAAAAAAAAATTGTGTGTCTTTTTCTATCTTATCCCTCAAGGGTTAAAACCTCAACTAGGGCTTCTTGTTACCTTTCCAGGGTTCAAGTCACAACTAGGGTTACCTGGCAGAATTCGGGTTTAAGGTTAAGATTGGGGTTAAGCCAGGGGAAAGGGTACCCCCCCATCCGGCCACTCGTCAGGCGCTGGCATAATAGGTGTACGTTATGTACAGTAGATTGGATGATTGTATGACCGCCTGGCCAGCAGGTGGAGCCATGGAGGCACCAATCTCAGTAATATGAGGCGCATAGATGACGTCATCATGCAGCGCAGGCGATTCTGAACGGTGGAAATAAACGAAGCACATGGTTGCATGGAGTTGAGCTCCCGAAAAATACAAGAGTTAATTAAATGCGATAAAGTGGAAACGGTTAATTTAAATGCGATAAAGTGGAAACGTTGTAGAACCAGCATCATCACAGCTCAGTACTGCACGTGTACAGCACGTGTACAGCCAGTGTATGGTCCCACAGCTGTGGTCAGCATCACGTCATTCAGCACGCTGTTGTTCAGCAAGCTGTGTGTACAGCTAGCCGTGTATCAGTCAACCAAACGACCAGCTTATGTTAGCTCATGTACAGTTTGGAAACAGCTAATGTTATCTTGTGTACAGGAGGAAATACATTGTCAACGAACATTTGTGTCATCTCGTCATTTATGGGTGGCGTTCACAACGCCGCTAAATCTCAACAATTGCGACAGATAGTAAATCTGTGTCAGTCCAAACGTTTGTAGTTCAAACGTTTACAATAGGTTAGAAATTTAAATCTGCATTCCCAAATAAATTGGAATTAACCTTGTACACTGTCCATCAAACAAGATGTTTAGATGGCGGCCACAGTCCACCACCAACGAAAGTCGCGCGACGTTTCGGTTTTATGGAACCTTCTTCAGGCGAGGGCTTAGACTTTTCACGACCGGGCGGCATCTCGGTGGCCTTCTAAGGCTCGTAAAAATCAAATTAACAATCGAAAAAATAGCCAACATTAATCCAACTCACCGAACAGCGGGCGACGTAGCTCTGTGCCGGACTCCGACGAAAAGAGAGAATGAGGCTCCGCCTCTAAATATATACTGGGAAATATGACACCACTTCCGGTAGACGACAAGTTCTCCGGAAAAGGCGGCCCTTCTCGTTCCTCCCCGCCATTTAAAGAAAAAAAAATTGTGTGTCTTTTTCTATCTTATCCCTCAAGGGTTAAAACCTCAACTAGGGCTTCTTGTTACCTTTCCAGGGTTCAAGTCACAACTAGGGTTACCTGGCAGAATTCGGGTTTAAGGTTAAGATTGGGGTTAAGCCAGGGGAAAGGGTACCCCCCATCCGGCCACTCGTCAGGCGCTGGCATAATAGGTGTACGTTATGTACAGTAGATTGGATGATTGTATGACCGCCTGGCCAGCAGGTGGAGCCATGGAGGCACCAATCTCAGTAATATGAGGCGCATAGATGACGTCATCATGCAGCGCAGGCGATTCTGAACGGTGGAAATAAACGAAGCACATGGTTGCATGGAGTTGAGCTCCCGAAAAATACAAGAGTTAATTAAATGCGATAAAGTGGAAACGGTTAATTTAAATGCGATAAAGTGGAAACGTTGTAGAACCAGCATCATCACAGCTCAGTACTGCACGTGTACAGCACGTGTACAGCCAGTGTATGGTCCCACAGCTGTGGTCAGCATCACGTCATTCAGCACGCTGTTGTTCAGCAAGCTGTGTGTACAGCTAGCCGTGTATCAGTCAACCAAACGACCAGCTTATGTTAGCTCATGTACAGTTTGGAAACAGCTAATGTTATCTTGTGTACAGGAGGAAATACATTGTCAACGAACATTTGTGTCATCTCGTCATTTATGGGTGGCGTTCACAACGCCGCTAAATCTCAACAATTGCGACAGATAGTAAATCTGTGTCAGTCCAAACGTTTGTAGTTCAAACGTTTACAATAGGTTAGAAATTTAAATCTGCATTCCCAAATAAATTGGAATTAACCTTGTACACTGTCCATCAAACAAGATGTTTAGATGGCGGCCACAGTCCCCCACCAACGAAAGTCGCGCGACGTTTCGGTTTTATGGAACCTTCTTCAGGCGAGGGCTTAGACTTTTCATGACCGGGCGGCATCTCGGTGGCCTTCTAAGGCTCGTAAAAATCAAATTAACAATCGGAAAAATAGCCAACATTAATCCAACTCACCGAACAGCGGGCGACGTAGCTCTGTGCCGGACTCCATCGAAAAGAGAGAATGAGGCTCCGCCTCTTAATATATACTGGGAAATATGACACCACTTCCGGTAGATGTCACGCTCTCCACAAAAGGCGGCCCCCCACGCCGTTGTCACGGGAAACGTGACGCGACATCCGGCAAACGCGCGCCCTCCCCATAGACAGAAAAAAAAAGAAAGGGGGAGAAAAAAAGAAAAAAAAAGACAAAAGGGGACAGTGTGTCTTTTCCAGAGACGGGTTCGGGTTAGAGTTATAGGACCGTGTGTCCGAGGAAAGTGACGTGTTGTTGACAAAATTGGAGTTTGGAGAGACTAGCTTGGTGACCTTCTTGGGCCAGATGGCGTAAGAGAGAGACCGAGTCACAGCTGCACTGCGTTGTGGTGGGGGCACAAAGCAGGAGGTCGTCGACGTACTGCCATAGGGTTGAGCCGCGCGTCAGCGTAAGTGTGCTAAGGCTGTCTCGAAGCGCCCCGTTGTAGATCGTGGGGCTTTCACAATAGCCCTGACACAGCCTTGTCCATGTGTAAGGCCGACCGTCAAATAGGAACGCAAACCAGAACTGGCCGTCAGGATGAACAGGGACGCTGAAGAAAGCGTTGGCAAGGTCCACAACGGTAAACCGCCGTGCAGAAGGGGGAACCTGAGACATAAGGGTGTAGGGATTGGGGACGCAGGGCGTGCGGGCCCTGACAGCTGCATTTACTGCCTGAAGGTCTTGAACGAACCTCCATTCAGTGGGCTGTCCGGGTGGGCGTATCTTCTTCGCGGGGAAGATGGGAGTGGAAACCGGGGAGGTGGGGCAAGGGACAATTATGCCCTTGACACGCAAGGCATTGAATACAGGGCAGATGCCATTAACCGCTTCCGGTTTCAAAGGGTACTGAGGTTGGTGGGGACGGAAGTCGGATTTCGGGGTAATGATGACGGGCTCACAATTACGTATGAGACCTACATCCTATTTCCTGTCAGCCCAAAGATGGGAGGGGATGTTGTGAAGCTGCGGAGCAAGTGCAGTGTGTGTGTGTGTGTGTGTATGGGCCTCAGTCACTGACGGTGAGGGGGCGGAAAGAGCCAACATTCGTGGCGTCACAGCAACGGTGGCGCTGACGTCTACCCGGTATAATTTTAGTGAGGGGGACCAGTCGCGTGAAGAGTCGGCGGGAAGCCAATCTGACGCCAGAGAAGCCTGTCGCGCGAGTGGACCCGTATCTGTCCACTGGGAACCCCGTGGTTTTACCAAGGAGACGTGCGGGACCGAGTCATCAACCGAAAACAACGCAGTTTGGTTGGTGTCTAATGTACACGTGACATGAGCGGTGCAGTGTAGGTTGTCCGCTGTCATGTAGGTCGATGCGTCCCCTGTTGTGGTGTGTGAGCAAGGGAGCAGAGCCACTGTGTGTATTGGGAGGCGGTAGGAGCCCACATGTAGACCCGTAGAGGGAGGGCGGGGTTATGTGTATGCAAAAAAATATTCGCTGCTGGTAACGAAGTGATGTACAGCCCTGATGAGGTGGAAACAACAGAGATGCCCAGTTGGATCATGCCATCTCCATCCAGCAAATTAAATGGGCAGTTATCAGAAATTAAAACAGGCAATTTTGTTGATGAGCTGTCATCCAGGCAAACAAGCGCACAGGAACGGATAATGGCTCCGTGACACACGTACCACTCGCAACAGTGGAGAGGACCGTTTGGCCGCTCCGTGTTAACCGTGGCCGGCCGATAGGCGGTTCTCACCACCGTTCGTGTGGCTCCCGTGTCTAACAAGAAAGGCAGCTCAGCATTTGCAAGACGCAAGGTTATCATTGGCAGTTTTCGGAAAGCTAGCTCATGAGATACATACTGTCCAACTGGGGAAGCTAACAGCAAAGCAGAGTCTTCATTGCAAATCAGTGTATTTGGTTGTGTCTGTGCATTCATACGACCTGATGTGGCAGCAGATGTGTCCAGGACCCCCTCCTCCTCCTCCCGTGTCGCCTGTCAGTCCGAACCCCGGTATGAGCCTCCCCGTGGGGCCCACTGGTTGTGAGGTCCGTTGCTCCATCCTCGGCCTCTTCCGCGCCTTTGGTTGATGCCCTTGACGGAGTGGACAGTCTTCAGCCCAGTGACCGGGCTGGCCACATGTGAAGCAGCAGTCGTCACCCGGTTGGGGGCCGCTGGGCTGGGCGTGTTGTCACGGGTTCTGACATCGTGAACGGTCCCCGGGTCTGTCCTGTTGCACAGGTTAGTAGGGTGAAGGAAGCCGCTGCGGCACCATGGAGGAGAGAGAGAGAGGTGCGATGTTTGTCCTGAGCCTGCCTTGCCTTCTGTACTTCTTCCTTTTTCTGCATTTGATCGTGGGCATGATCAGCATGTCTCAGCAAGTCTTCCAGTCGTCTCTTTCCGTATCCTACGCAGTGTGTTTCTATGGCTTTCCTAACTCCGTCCTGCAGGCCGGCCAGGAAATGTTTGCAGAGGTGAGTTTCCCATTGGCCCCTCGCCGTGGACGGGGGAGAGAGAATTGGTGGCGGTTGGGGTGTTGGTGGTGGTGGTGGTGTCAGACGGGGTGTCGGTGGTGGTCCCAGGATCGGTCTCATGGCGCCGCGTTGTTGGACAGGTTGTTGGACGGACCCGGAGTCGTCAGAGGGGTGTCCCAGAGACATCGCTATGAGCTGCGGATATAAGGAAGACAAAAGGAGAGAGAGAGGCTGGCTGCCATGTGAGTATGGCGGAGGGGTGGATGTCAGAGATGGAATAGGAGAGGTGTGTGAGAACGGGTCTTTGGTTGATACGTGAGCTGTCGTATCTCTGTCTTTACCGAGTCGTCGCTGCACGTCACAGTCTTCTGTAGCCTTTTTCTTTCCCTACTTTCACACTCTTTCTCCCACATTCCCAAAATTCTTTCTTGCTCTGCCATATACTCTAACCATGTTGTAGGAATCTTTTTCCTTTCTAAGACCTTCGCTTTTCCCTTTTCCATGGACTGTCGGACTTTCATTAGTTTATTCTTGCTCAAAGTTCCTTCAACAGGAAACCCATGATCCTGCATCCAGTCTAAAACATATTTTACCGAGTCTTCACCATATTTCCTTATCACTCATTATCTGATAGATCGGACCCTCCATATTTATCGGGGGCAGTTTACTGCCCTTGTTTCCCTTTTATTTTCTTTTTTTCCCCTCAAAATTCACTTGATCCTTCCAAATGACCACTTCTATTAGTGCGAGACCGAGGGTGAACAGCCGCTTAATTGTCAGTGCACGACCTCATCTGGTTTCAATAGTACGCGTTTTAAATGATCATTTTATCCTTTAAAGAATTCTGCTTACCCGTGCGATGAATCTCCCAGGGTTTTGCTGAGGGATCTCAGCGACACCGAACAAACGGACCACCCGCCTCTCCCTTTCTTCTTCTCAAACCTGGTGAGGTTATTGGGAGATCGGTGACTATGTTCTTGTCCCGAGATGATCGGTCAGCCGGTTGTCCGTCTGGCGGGGCGACGTGAGATCCCGCTTCTGACACCAAATTGTTGTGGATTTCCTTTATCCTTTTAATGGGCTCTTGCCCCAGCAACCTCTGGGGAGAATAATCATCGGACAAATATTAAAGAAAACAGAGAATCTTTAATGCATCTGCAGATGGAGAGACATAAGGCCACACAGAGGTTTGTCTGTGAGGATATGCTCTGCCTCTGAGCTGGAGATAGTGGTTTTTTATAGAACAGTCCGTCGCGTCATACACTATGTTTCCTGCGTCAACTAAGGTGTAATCTTACAAAGGAATGAAGGAAACATCTACGTTAATCACGTTCTGTGCCTCGTGAGTGTCTGTACGCCTGTTGCACTTGTCTTTTGCTGTACCTGGCCGTTCCTGGGATGCGGCAACGGGGAGGCAAGCATAGTAACAGTTGCTATGTGGCCCCATGGAAGGTACGCATGAGAACAATGGTTATGTGTGTCTGCAGTGAGTGAGAAGTTTCATACACACAGACAAGTGGAAAACTACAGAGTACATACGGAGTGCATATGGAGAACATTTTGTACTCCACATACATCACCAACATCCTGCTCAGCTCTCCCCTTCTCAGCCTCCTCCTGCTCAGCTGCACCACTCTCCTCTCAGAGCCTCACCGCAGCCACATCGTGATGACATGACTGGTACGAATGACATTGCGAGGTACTTGGTGCGCCGAGAGCTTGTGAATTCCGGTCTCATCCAGTTCAACGAGCGCCCAGAAAATTATTGGGCATGGAAGTCATCTTTCTTCAACGCCATTGAAGGACTGAACTTAACTGCCAGCGAGGAGCTCGACCTCTTGACAAAGTCGTTAGGAAAAGAGTTCTCAGAGCACGTTACAAGGATTCGCTATGTGCACGTCGCCGACCCTGTAGTGGGCCTACAACATGTCTGGGAACGCCTAGAAGAGTGCTCCCCTGAAGTGATCGAGAGAGCGTTCTTCGAGAGGATAGAGAACTTTCCAAAAATCTCTCAGAAAGACCCCGTAAAGTTGAGGGAACTGGGAGACCTGCTGATGGAGTTAGACTCTGCTAAGTGTGAGGGCTACCTGCCGGGGCTCTCGTACCTGGACACCGCCAGGGGTGTCAACCCGATTGTTGAGAAGCTGCCACAGTCTACAAGAGAGGTGGATAACTAAGGGTTCCCAGTACAAAGAGCAGCACCATGCCCCCCCCCATTCACCTTCTTCGCAGGCTTCCTCTGCAGCGAGGCACACAGAAGAAACGACCCCAGCTTTACTCTCCCTTCAGCTCCCTCGAAAACGTCCAACAAGTCCTCCACAGGGTTCTCAAAACATGAGCGATCAGAAAAGGTATCAAGACACGCCAAAGGGCATGTCTCCACCCACAAGACAGAGGTCTCAACAAACCGCTCAGCTTCTCAGTCACGCAGTTCGAGCAGCATGCCTGGCGACAAAGGGAAACAATGTCCCATCCATCAGAAGCGCCATCCTCTAAAGAAATGTCGGGGTTTTCGAAGCAAGTCTCTTGAGGAGCGCAAAGCCTTTCTGAAAGAGAATGGTGCCTGCTACAGGTGTTGCTCCTCCACAACTCACTTGGCGAAGAACTGTAAGGCAACTTTGAAGTGCAGCGAATGTGAGAGCGATGACCACATAGCGGCGCTCCACCCTGGACCTCCTCCACGGGACAAAAAAGACAAGGACCCCACCTCAGAGCATGGCGGGGAGAGTGAAGAGGAGGCGCCTCCACCAGCAGTCACCTCTAAATGCACAGCACACCCAGACAGAGCTAGTAACGTCTACATCGTCCTGGACGACCAGAGCAACAGATCTCTGGCGAGGTCTGATTTCTTCTACCTCATCCAAATCAGAGGTTCAGACTCACCGTACACCCTGCGTTGCGTACATGTGCAGGAGTCACCGAGACATCTGGAAGAAGAGCCACAGGGTTCTTGGCGGAGTCGTTGGATGGAAAAAACAAGTGTGCTGCTTCCAACACTCATTGAGTGCAACCATATGCCTGACGATCGGTCAGAAATCCCGACCCCAGAAGCTGCACAGCACCACAGCCACCTGAAGTCCATCGCCGTGAACTTGACTTCTCCTCAGGGCTCCAAGCAGTGAAAAGAAAAATGGCATAAAATCAAGAGATTTTGAGAACCAAAGTTTGGCTGCGTCAGTAGTCACGTGACATACTGGATGGAAAAATAGTCTTTGGTTTTAAGTCAGTCAAATACATTGAACCAATGAGGCCCTGATTTCCATTGAATTAAAGTGATTTTAATACATATATAGACCCAAAATATCATAAATACAATTATATCGGGTCCAATCAAATAAAAAACACGCTTTAATTGAATGGCAGCATATGATCACTTTTTACTGTGTGGATGCAAACAGTGAAACTTATGTAACCCCTTTTTCACTGGCGGGTGAAGTAATACTTGGGGTAGTATTGGTCGAGGATCAATGACCACACCGGGTTATAGAACTCAGGTTTAATCGTGGCTCAGTAGGCAGACGTAATAACCATACGTGGTAGTGGTGTAACCATAATAACAGTCCGGGTAGTACATAACACCTAGTGTAGTTCCAGTGGATATACATGGCGTTATATCACTACAACCAGCTGCACTGATGTTTGCTCGGGAGCTACAGACGCCTGTGGATCTGGTCTTTGGCAAGCCGCCAAACCCACCAGTACGAGTGCCGCCGGGCCAGGACTATGTAGACGCACTACAGGACCGGATGGAGGCTCCTCATCAGCAGGCTCCAGAGAATATGGCTTCTGCAGGGGAAAGGCAGAAGAGAGCCTATGATGTACGTTGCCACCGCAAAGAGTACCAGCAGGGGGACAACGTATGGGTGTATAACCCACGGCGAACGAAGGGACGGTCCCCAAAGCTGAACAGCAACTGGGAGGGGCCCTGCCTCATCCTGAAGAGGATCTCAGAGGTCATCTATAGAGTGAAGCTCCACAGCCGCCCTCGGATAGTCATCGCCAAGATCGCCTCGCACCTTACTTAGTACAGACCAGGCTACCGGGGTCCAGGGAGGGGGTAAGGACACTGCTGGATCAAAGCCAACCTCCCTGGATGTCAGCAAGGAGCTACCATTAGAGCATCTTGTTTTGGGCCAGGGAGGGGGCGGGGACACTGGGTTTACAGAGCTGCCCTCCCTGGCCAGGAATGGAAACAGCGGTGACGTCGAAGTCGACGGTGGGGGCTCAGACCCAGCGGATGCAGAGCCGCCCCCGTCATCCATCAGCAGCCCGCGGCAAGGAGCAGCCCGGGATGGGAGAGGTGCTCGGCGGAAGAAACCCTCATGGTGGATGGACCCATCCACATGGGATTTGGGTTAGGCCAACGTGGGACGTTGGTCTTTCAAGGAAGGAGGCAGTGTGGCGAATTCAACTAGAGTGTTCCTGCTCCAAGTTCATTTGCATGTTACCCACGATGCAACTGAAATGTCGATGTTTTGGTTATGTTGTGGGCTATTGAACACGTTAAAAACGGGCATATCTGTTACAGATAGCGGGGATGCGGTGCAAGGTGATGGGGACGTTACGAGAGAAGTTGATTAGACAACATGCTATTTCCCACCATGAGGGTAAAGAGTAGGCAAATAGATAAGGTCGCTTCTGTGGCCAAGAAAAGGATCAAGCTGAGACCAAAACGAATTTGTGACTGTTATGACTAGCTTGGCTTGCGGTCATTAAAAGCTTGCTTGTTAACTCTGAAAGGTTTGCTGAGAAGTCCATTATTTGACCACGTCAAAATATCATCATGTTAATTTTATGTCAACCCATTTGGCCCCGTTACACTGGGAGGAGCCATTACATATGAAGCCCCTGCCCCCCCCCCCAAAAAAAAAACAAACAAAAACAAAACAAAAATAAAAAATGATGTCAGTCATTTATTTGCGACTGTTGTGCGGACTGTGTGTGTTGAGCAGCGACCCCCGGTACACCCTTGTTACAGTCGTTTTTGCTGACCCGGAAGTTGTACTGTCAAGCAAGCGCCACAAACAACGCGCGCGGACAGCCTGGACACGGCAGCACTGGCACATCCTACAAGATTAATAAAGTGTGAGTATTAATCATATACGTTTTGATGCAAGCTGTGCCTTGCCCCTTTAAGGAGAGGGCTTAGTGGGTATTGTGTGTGTGTGTGGGGGGGGTGATGTAGACGCAGCCGTGTGTGTGTGTGTGTGTCTGTGTATTTTCTGTTTGTAGCCGCAGCCGCGGAGACGCTAGTTTGCCGACAGATAGGAAGGTAGCCACCGTTACCAGTGATGATTTGTATGCATCACAGGGAGAGAGGGAGGGAGGGAGGGAGGGAGGGAGGCTGCCGTGTGTTAAATGGGACTGCAGTGCAGTGCAGTGGCCGGCCCGTTCTCCACTGCAGAGTTGGTCCGGACTCTTTATGAAGTTGTTACCAGCTACGAGCCAGGCTAAGCTAAATAGACTAGCGAGACACCCACCAGAGGCTTCCAACTACGGTTCGGAGCCGCGACGCTGGAGAGGTAACAGTACTAGACGTGCTGCTGCACTAGACGTTTTGTTGTTTTGTTGTGTTAAGTTACAAGTAAAGCTGAGCGTCGCTGTGTAAGTTAGCTTTTACCTAATCAACGTTAGCCAACTTGCTAAGTAGGCTGTTGCTCTGCGTGCGCGTTTTCATTTTTGGGGTAGCATGCGGCGATAGCTTTTGTTAAAAAGCATGCTAATTTGCCCTGGGAATCAGTGGAGGCTGATGGAAGTGCCCCATTTGTATCTTAACTGTCATCTTCTTCTCTCTATAGACACTGTGGGACTTGAGCAGGACCCAAACAGACCTCACCTACGATGCAGTCCCAGGTAGACCAGTATAGTATGGTCTATAATAGCAGATCATGATCCAGCTCAAGGTTATTGTAGTTCACTAAAACTGAACTAAAACCAGGTGTGAAAAGAGAAGAAAAAAAAAACATTTCAGTTCACTGAAATAAAAATAAAACTTGACTTTAGAGGAGCAAGAAGATGAAGCGAGTGAAGGCAGAGCCGAAGATCAAATGGTGGAAGTTGAAGAAGGAAAACTGTTGTGTGGAGTTCAGGCAGGGGTTAAGACAGGCACTGGGTGGATAGTGGAGAGTTGCCGGACGGCTGGGCAACCACTGCAGAAATAGTGAGGGAGACAGCTAGGAAGGTACTTGGTGTGTCGGCAGGACAGAGGAAGGAAGACAAGGAGACTTGGTGGTGGAGTGAGGAAGTACAGCAAAGTATACAGAAGAAGAGGTTGGCAAAGAAGAAATGGGATAGTCAGAGAGATGAAGAAAGTAGACAGGAGTACAAGGAGACACAGCTTAAAGCTAAGAGAGGTGGCAAAGGCAAAAGGCGTATGGTGAGTTGTATGACAGGTTAGACACTAAGGAAGGAGAAAAGGACTTGTACCGATTGGCTAGACAGAGGGACCGAGCTGCAAAGGATGTGCAGCAGCTTAGGGTGATGAAGGATAGAGATGGAAATGTGCTGACGAGCGAAGAGAGTGTGCTGAGAAGGTGGAAGGAGTACATTGGGGGGCTGATGAATGAAGAAAATGAGAGAGAGAGAGCAGGTTGGAGGATGTGGGGATAGTGAATCAGGAAGTGCAGTGGATTAGCAAGGAGGACGTGAGGGCAGCTATGAAGAGGATGAAGAGTGGCAAGGCAGCTGGTCCTGATGACATACCTGTGGAGGCATGGAGATGTTTAGGAGAGATGGCAGTGGGGTTTTTAACTAGATTGTTTAACTCAATCTTGGAAAGGGAGAGGATGCCTGAGGAGTGGAGAAGAAGCATACCGGTACCGATTTTCAAGAACCAGGGCGATGTGCAGAACTGTAGCAACTACAGAGGTATAAAGTTGATCAGCCACAGCATGAAGATTTGGGAAAGAGTAATCGAGCTAGGTTAAGAGGAGGAGAGGTGACGATTAGCGAGCGGCAGTATGGTTTCATGCCACGAAATAGCACCACAGATGCGATGTTTGCTTTGAGAGTGTTGGTGGAGAAGTATAGAGAAGGCCAGAAGGAGCTACATTGTGTCTTTGTAGATTTAGAGAACGCATAAGCCAGGGTGCCGAGAGAGGAGATGTGGTATTGTATGAGGAAGCCGGGAGTTGCCGAGAAGTATGTAGGAGTGGTGCAGGATATGCACGTGGAAGTGTGACAGTGGCGAGGTGACAGATGGGTTCAAGGTGGAGGTGGGATTTACATCAAGGATCGGCTCTGAGCCCCTTCTTGTTTGCAATGGTGATGGACAGGTTGACGGATGAGATCAGGCAGGAGTCTCCATGGACGATGATGTTCGCGGATGACATTGTGATCTGTAGCGAGAGTAGGGTGCAGGTGGAGGAGAGCCTGGAGATGTGGAGGTATGCACTGGAGAGAAGAGGAATGAAAGTCAGTAGGAGCAAGATGGAATACCTGTGTGTGAAAGAGAGGGAAGACAGTGGAATGGTCAGGAGTGGAGGTGACGAAGGCATATGACTTTAAATACTTGGGGTCAACAGTCCAAAGTAACGGGGAGTGCAGGAGAGAGGTGAAGAAGAGAGTGCAGGTAGGGCAGAGAAGAGTGTCAGGAGTGATTTGCGACAGAAGGGTGCCAGCAAGAGTTAAAGGGAAGGTTTACAAGATGGTTGTGAGACCAGCTACGTTGTATGGTTTGGAGACAGTGGCACTGACGAAAAGACAGCAGGAGGCGGAGCTGGAGGTGGCAGAGTTGAAGACGCTAAGGTTTTCACTGGGAGTGACGAAGAAGCACAGGATTAGGCACGATTATATTAGAGGGACCGCTCAAGTTGGACGGTTTGGAGACAAAGCAAGAGAGGCAAGATTGAGATGGCTTGGACATGTGTGGAGGAGAGATGCTGAGTATATTGGGAGAAGGATGCCGATTATGGAGCTGCCAGGGAAGAGAAGAAGAGGAAGGCCAAAGAGGAGGTTTATGGATGTGGTGAGGGAAGACATGCAGGTGGCTGGTGTGACAGAGGAAGACGCAGAAGACAGGAAGAAATGGAAACGGATGATCCGCTGTGGCGACCCCTAACGGGAGCAGCCGAAAGTAGTAGATCTATGTCATATGTACATTATTTACAATTAGTTCATAAGTCATTCATAATTCATGTGTGATTTCGTCATTCCTAGGTTATGTGCCGCTATTTACATGCAGTTATGTAGCCTACAATTATTATTTACATGCAGTCATGTGCAGTTATTTACATATGTTATGTAGTTATGTCATAGACATGTGATAACATTTTATAATTTATGCAATGTTTATTGAAACATTCTTTCTCTGTATTGCCCCCCTATACAGTTTTACAAAAAGGTTTGAATTCTCAAAGTTCTTCAGTAAAGTTCCTCAACTTGGACTGGGACTCTGTATTTCTTTGGGATTCTTCATGTTGGCTATCTGTCCGCCTGTCTATACATAGACACAAATACGTAGGACAGAATAGGCGGTCTTCTCGTTCCCCCCCGCCATTTAAAGAAAAAAAAATTGTGTGTCTTTTTCTATCTTATCCCTCAAGGGTTAAAACCTCAACTAGGGCTTCTTGTTACCTTTCCAGGGTTCAAGTCACAACTAGGGTTACCTGGCAGAATTCGGGTTTAAGGTTAAGATTGGGGTTAAGCCAGGGGAAAGGGTACCCCCCCATCCGGCCACTCGTCAGGCGCTGGCATAATAGGTGTACGTTATGTACAGTAGATTGGATGATTGTATGACCGCCTGGCCAGCAGGTGGAGCCATGGAGGCACCAATCTCAGTAATATGAGGCGCATAGATGACGTCATCATGCAGCGCAGGCGATTCTGAACGGTGGAAATAAACGAAGCACATGGTTGCATGGAGTTGAGCTCCCGAAAAATACAAGAGTTAATTAAATGCGATAAAGTGGAAACGGTTAATTTAAATGCGATAAAGTGGAAACGTTGTAGAACCAGCATCATCACAGCTCAGTACTGCACGTGTACAGCACGTGTACAGCCAGTGTATGGTCCCACAGCTGTGGTCAGCATCACGTCATTCAGCACGCTGTTGTTCAGCAAGCTGTGTGTACAGCTAGCCGTGTATCAGTCAACCAAACGACCAGCTTATGTTAGCTCATGTACAGTTTGGAAACAGCTAATGTTATCTTGTGTACAGGAGGAAATACATTGTCAACGAACATTTGTGTCATCTCGTCATTTATGGGTGGCGTTCACAACGCCGCTAAATCTCAACAATTGCGACAGATAGTAAATCTGTGTCAGTCCAAACGTTTGTAGTTCAAACGTTTACAATAGGTTAGAAATTTAAATCTGCATTCCCAAATAAATTGGAATTAACCTTGTACACTGTCCATCAAACAAGATGTTTAGATGGCGGCCACAGTCCACCACCAACGAAAGTCGCGCGACGTTTCGGTTTTATGGAACCTTCTTCAGGCGAGGGCTTAGACTTTTCACGACCGGGCGGCATCTCGGTGGCCTTCTAAGGCTCGTAAAAATCAAATTAACAATCGAAAAAATAGCCAACATTAATCCAACTCACCGAACAGCGGGCGACGTAGCTCTGTGCCGGACTCCGACGAAAAGAGAGAATGAGGCTCCGCCTCTAAATATATACTGGGAAATATGACACCACTTCCGGTAGACGACAAGTTCTCCGGAAAAGGCGGCCCTTCTCGTTCCTCCCCGCCATTTAAAGAAAAAAAAATTGTGTGTCTTTTTCTATCTTATCCCTCAAGGGTTAAAACCTCAACTAGGGCTTCTTGTTACCTTTCCAGGGTTCAAGTCACAACTAGGGTTACCTGGCAGAATTCGGGTTTAAGGTTAAGATTGGGGTTAAGCCAGGGGAAAGGGTACCCCCCATCCGGCCACTCGTCAGGCGCTGGCATAATAGGTGTACGTTATGTACAGTAGATTGGATGATTGTATGACCGCCTGGCCAGCAGGTGGAGCCATGGAGGCACCAATCTCAGTAATATGAGGCGCATAGATGACGTCATCATGCAGCGCAGGCGATTCTGAACGGTGGAAATAAACGAAGCACATGGTTGCATGGAGTTGAGCTCCCGAAAAATACAAGAGTTAATTAAATGCGATAAAGTGGAAACAGTTAATTTAAATGCGATAAAGTGGAAACGTTGTAGAACCAGCATCATCACAGCTCAGTACTGCACGTGTACAGCACGTGTACAGCCAGTGTATGGTCCCACAGCTGTGGTCAGCATCACGTCATTCAGCACGCTGTTGTTCAGCAAGCTGTGTGTACAGCTAGCCGTGTATCAGTCAACCAAACGACCAGCTTATGTTAGCTCATGTACAGTTTGGAAACAGCTAATGTTATCTTGTGTACAGGAGGAAATACATTGTCAACGAACATTTGTGTCATCTCGTCATTTATGGGTGGCGTTCACAACGCCGCTAAATCTCAACAATTGCGACAGATAGTAAATCTGTGTCAGTCCAAACGTTTGTAGTTCAAACGTTTACAATAGGTTAGAAATTTAAATCTGCATTCCCAAATAAATTGGAATTAACCTTGTACACTGTCCATCAAACAAGATGTTTAGATGGCGGCCACAGTCCCCCACCAACGAAAGTCGCGCGACGTTTCGGTTTTATGGAACCTTCTTCAGGCGAGGGCTTAGACTTTTCATGACCGGGCGGCATCTCGGTGGCCTTCTAAGGCTCGTAAAAATCAAATTAACAATCGGAAAAATAGCCAACATTAATCCAACTCACCGAACAGCGGGCGACGTAGCTCTGTGCCGGACTCCATCGAAAAGAGAGAATGAGGCTCCGCCTCTTAATATATACTGGGAAATATGACACCACTTCCGGTAGATGTCACGCTCTCCACAAAAGGCGGCCCCCCACGCCGTTGTCACGGGAAACGTGACGCGACATCCGGCAAACGCGCGCCCTCCCCATAGACAGAAAAAAAAAGAAAGGGGGAGAAAAAAAGAAAAAAAAAGACAAAAGGGGACAGTGTGTCTTTTCCAGAGACGGGTTCGGGTTAGAGTTATAGGACCGTGTGTCCGAGGAAAGTGACGTGTTGTTGACAAAATTGGAGTTTGGAGAGAGTAGCTTGGTGACCTTCTTGGGCCAGATGGCGTAAGAGAGAGACCGAGTCACAGCTGCACTGCGTTGTGGTGGGGGCACAAAGCAGGAGGTCGTCGACGTACTGCCATAGGGTTGAGCCGCGCGTCAGCGTAAGTGTGCTAAGGCTGTCTCGAAGCGCCCCGTTGTAGATCGTGGGGCTTTCACAATAGCCCTGACACAGCCTTGTCCATGTGTAAGGCCGACCGTCAAATAGGAACGCAAACCAGAACTGGCCGTCAGGATGAACAGGGACGCTGAAGAAAGCGTTGGCAAGGTCCACAACGGTAAACCGCCGTGCAGAAGGGGGAACCTGAGACATAAGGGTGTAGGGATTGGGGACGCAGGGCGTGCGGGCCCTGACAGCTGCATTTACTGCCTGAAGGTCTTGAACGAACCTCCATTCAGTGGGCTGTCCGGGTGGGCGTATCTTCTTCGCGGGGAAGATGGGAGTGGAAACCGGGGAGGTGGGGCAAGGGACAATTATGCCCTTGACACGCAAGGCATTGAATACAGGGCAGATGCCATTAACCGCTTCCGGTTTCAAAGGGTACTGAGGTTGGTGGGGACGGAAGTCGGATTTCGGGGTAATGATGACGGGCTCACAATTACGTATGAGACCTACATCCTATTTCCTGTCAGCCCAAAGATGGGAGGGGATGTTGTGAAGCTGCGGAGCAAGTGCAGTGTGTGTGTGTGTGTGTGTGCATTTGTGTGTATGGGCCTCAGTCACTGACGGTGAGGGGACGGAAAGAGCCAACATTCGTGGCGTCACAGCAACGGTGGCGCTGACGTCTACCCGGTATAATTTTAGTGAGGGGGACCAGTCGCGTGAAGAGTCGGCGGGAAGCCAATCTGACGCCAGAGAAGCCTGTCGCGCGAGTGGACCCGTATCTGTCCACTGGGAACCCCGTGGTTTTACCAAGGAGACGTGCGGGACCGAGTCATCAACCGAAAACAACGCAGTTTGGTTGGTGTCTAATGTACACGTGACATGAGCGGTGCAGTGTAGGTTGTCCGCTGTCATGTAGGTCGATGCGTCCCCTGTTGTGGTGTGTGAGCAAGGGAGCAGAGCCACTGTGTGTATTGGGAGGCGGTAGGAGCCCACATGTAGACCCGTAGAGGGAGGGCGGGGTTATGTGTATGCAAAAAAATATTCGCTGCTGGTAACGAAGTGATGTACAGCCCTGATGAGGTGGAAACAACAGAGATGCCCAGTTGGATCATGCCATCTCCATCCAGCAAATTAAATGGGCAGTTATCAGAAATTAAAACAGGCAATTTTGTTGATGAGCTGTCATCCAGGCAAACAAGCGCACAGGAACGGATAATGGCTCCATGACACACGTACCACTCGCAACAGTGGAGAGGACCGTTTGGCCGCTCCGTGTTAACCGTGGCCGGCCGATAGGCGGTTCTCACCACCGTTCGTGTGGCTCCCGTGTCTAACAAGAAAGGCAGCTCAGCATTTGCAAGACGCAAGGTTATCATTGGCAGTTTTCGGAAAGCTAGCTCATGAGATACATACTGTCCAACTGGGGAAGCTAACAGCAAAGCAGAGTCTTCATTGCAAATCAGTGTATTTGGTTGTGTCTGTGCATTCATACGACCTGATGTGGCAGCAGATGTGTCCAGGACCCCCTCCTCCTCCTCCCGTGTCGCCTGTCAGTCCGAACCCCGGTATGAGCCTCCCCGTGGGGCCCACTGGTTGTGAGGTCCGTTGCTCCATCCTCGGCCTCTTCCGCGCCTTTGGTTGATGCCCTTGACGGAGTGGACAGTCTTCAGCCCAGTGACCGGGCTGGCCACATGTGAAGCAGCAGTCGTCACCCGGTTGGGGGCCGCTGGGCTGGGCGTGTTGTCACGGGTTCTGACATCGTGAACGGTCCCCGGGTCTGTCCTGTTGCACAGGTTAGTAGGGTGAAGGAAGCCGCTGCGGCACCATGGAGGAGAGAGAGAGAGGTGCGATGTTTGTCCTGAGCCTGCCTTGCCTTCTGTACTTCTTCCTTTTTCTGCATTTGATCGTGGGCATGATCAGCATGTCTCAGCAAGTCTTCCAGTCGTCTCTTTCCGTATCCTACGCAGTGTGTTTCTATGGCTTTCCTAACTCCGTCCTGCAGGCCGGCCAGGAAATGTTTGCAGAGGTGAGTTTCCCATTGGCCCCTCGCCGTGGACGGGGGAGAGAGAATTGGTGGCGGTTGGGGTGTTGGTGGTGGTGGTGGTGTCAGACGGGGTGTCGGTGGTGGTCCCAGGATCGGTCTCATGGCGCCGCGTTGTTGGACAGGTTGTTGGACGGACCCGGAGTCGTCAGAGGGGTGTCCCAGAGACATCGCTATGAGCTGCGGATATAAGGAAGACAAAAGGAGAGAGAGAGGCTGGCTGCCATGTGAGTATGGCGGAGGGGTGGATGTCAGAGATGGAATAGGAGAGGTGTGTGAGAACGGGTCTTTGGTTGATACGTGAGCTGTCGTATCTCTGTCTTTACCGAGTCGTCGCTGCACGTCACAGTCTTCTGTAGCCTTTTTCTTTCCCTACTTTCACACTCTTTCTCCCACATTCCCAAAATTCTTTCTTGCTCTGCCATATACTCTAACCATGTTGTAGGAATCTTTTTCCTTTCTAAGACCTTCGCTTTTCCCTTTTCCATGGACTGTCGGACTTTCATTAGTTTATTCTTGCTCAAAGTTCCTTCAACAGGAAACCCATGATCCTGCATCCAGTCTAAAACATATTTTACCGAGTCTTCACCATATTTCCTTATCACTCATTATCTGATAGATCGGACCCTCCATATTTATCGGGGGCAGTTTACTGCCCTTGTTTCCCTTTTATTTTCTTTTTTTCCCCTCAAAATTCACTTGATCCTTCCAAATGACCACTTCTATTAGTGCGAGACCGAGGGTGAACAGCCGCTTAATTGTCAGTGCACGACCTCATCTGGTTTCAATAGTACGCGTTTTAAATGATCATTTTATCCTTTAAAGAATTCTGCTTACCCGTGCGATGAATCTCCCAGGGTTTTGCTGAGGGATCTCAGCGACACCGAACAAACGGACCACCCGCCTCTCCCTTTCTTCTTCTCAAACCTGGTGAGGTTATTGGGAGATCGGTGACTATGTTCTTGTCCCGAGATGATCGGTCAGCCGGTTGTCCGTCTGGCGGGGCGACGTGAGATCCCGCTTCTGACACCAAATTGTTGTGGATTTCCTTTATCCTTTTAATGGGCTCTTGCCCCAGCAACCTCTGGGGAGAATAATCATCGGACAAATATTAAAGAAAACAGAGAATCTTTAATGCATCTGCAGATGGAGAGACATAAGGCCACACAGAGGTTTGTCTGTGAGGATATGCTCTGCCTCTGAGCTGGAGATAGTGGTTTTTTATAGAACAGTCCGTCGCGTCATACACTATGTTTCCTGCGTCAACTAAGGTGTAATCTTACAAAGGAATGAAGGAAACATCTACGTTAATCACGTTCTGTGCCTCGTGAGTGTCTGTACGCCTGTTGCACTTGTCTTTTGCTGTACCTGGCCGTTCCTGGGATGCGGCAACGGGGAGGCAAGCATAGTAACAGTTGCTATGTGGCCCCATGGAAGGTACGCATGAGAACAATGGTTATGTGTGTCTGCAGTGAGTGAGAAGTTTCATACACACAGACAAGTGGAAAACTACAGAGTACATACGGAGTGCATATGGAGAACATTTTGTACTCCACATACATCACCAACATCCTGCTCAGCTCTCCCCTTCTCAGCCTCCTCCTGCTCAGCTGCACCACTCTCCTCTCAGAGCCTCACCGCAGCCACATCGTGATGACATGACTGGTACGAATGACATTGCGAGGTACTTGGTGCGCCGAGAGCTTGTGAATTCCGGTCTCATCCAGTTCAACGAGCGCCCAGAAAATTATTGGGCATGGAAGTCATCTTTCTTCAACGCCATTGAAGGACTGAACTTAACTGCCAGCGAGGAGCTCGACCTCTTGACAAAGTCGTTAGGAAAAGAGTTCTCAGAGCACGTTACAAGGATTCGCTATGTGCACGTCGCCGACCCTGTAGTGGGCCTACAACATGTCTGGGAACGCCTAGAAGAGTGCTCCCCTGAAGTGATCGAGAGAGCGTTCTTCGAGAGGATAGAGAACTTTCCAAAAATCTCTCAGAAAGACCCCGTAAAGTTGAGGGAACTGGGAGACCTGCTGATGGAGTTAGACTCTGCTAAGTGTGAGGGCTACCTGCCGGGGCTCTCGTACCTGGACACCGCCAGGGGTGTCAACCCGATTGTTGAGAAGCTGCCACAGTCTACAAGAGAGGTGGATAACTAAGGGTTCCCAGTACAAAGAGCAGCACCATGCCCCCCCCCATTCACCTTCTTCGCAGGCTTCCTCTGCAGCGAGGCACACAGAAGAAACGACCCCAGCTTTACTCTCCCTTCAGCTCCCTCGAAAACGTCCAACAAGTCCTCCACAGGGTTCTCAAAACATGAGCGATCAGAAAAGGTATCAAGACACGCCAAAGGGCATGTCTCCACCCACAAGACAGAGGTCTCAACAAACCGCTCAGCTTCTCAGTCACGCAGTTCGAGCAGCATGCCTGGCGACAAAGGGAAACAATGTCCCATCCATCAGAAGCGCCATCCTCTAAAGAAATGTCGGGGTTTTCGAAGCAAGTCTCTTGAGGAGCGCAAAGCCTTTCTGAAAGAGAATGGTGCCTGCTACAGGTGTTGCTCCTCCACAACTCACTTGGCGAAGAACTGTAAGGCAACTTTGAAGTGCAGCGAATGTGAGAGCGATGACCACATAGCGGCGCTCCACCCTGGACCTCCTCCACGGGACAAAAAAGACAAGGACCCCACCTCAGAGCATGGCGGGGAGAGTGAAGAGGAGGCGCCTCCACCAGCAGTCACCTCTAAATGCACAGCACACCCAGACAGAGCTAGTAACGTCTACATCGTCCTGGACGACCAGAGCAACAGATCTCTGGCGAGGTCTGATTTCTTCTACCTCATCCAAATCAGAGGTTCAGACTCACCGTACACCCTGCGTTGCGTACATGTGCAGGAGTCACCGAGACATCTGGAAGAAGAGCCACAGGGTTCTTGGCGGAGTCGTTGGATGGAAAAAACAAGTGTGCTGCTTCCAACACTCATTGAGTGCAACCATATGCCTGACGATCGGTCAGAAATCCCGACCCCAGAAGCTGCACAGCACCACAGCCACCTGAAGTCCATCGCCGTGAACTTGACTTCTCCTCAGGGCTCCAAGCAGTGAAAAGAAAAATGGCATAAAATCAAGAGATTTTGAGAACCAAAGTTTGGCTGCGTCAGTAGTCACGTGACATACTGGATGGAAAAATAGTCTTTGGTTTTAAGTCAGTCAAATACATTGAACCAATGAGGCCCTGATTTCCATTGAATTAAAGTGATTTTAATACATATATAGACCCAAAATATCATAAATACAATTATATCGGGTCCAATCAAATAAAAAACACGCTTTAATTGAATGGCAGCATATGATCACTTTTTACTGTGTGGATGCAAACAGTGAAACTTATGTAACCCCTTTTTCACTGGCGGGTGAAGTAATACTTGGGGTAGTATTGGTCGAGGATCAATGACCACACCGGGTTATAGAACTCAGGTTTAATCGTGGCTCAGTAGGCAGACGTAATAACCATACGTGGTAGTGGTGTAACCATAATAACAGTCCGGGTAGTACATAACACCTAGTGTAGTTCCAGTGGATATACATGGCGTTATATCACTACAACCAGCTGCACTGATGTTTGCTCGGGAGCTACAGACGCCTGTGGATCTGGTCTTTGGCAAGCCGCCAAACCCACCAGTACGAGTGCCGCCGGGCCAGGACTATGTAGACGCACTACAGGACCGGATGGAGGCTCCTCATCAGCAGGCTCCAGAGAATATGGCTTCTGCAGGGGAAAGGCAGAAGAGAGCCTATGATGTACGTTGCCACCGCAAAGAGTACCAGCAGGGGGACAACGTATGGGTGTATAACCCACGGCGAACGAAGGGACGGTCCCCAAAGCTGAACAGCAACTGGGAGGGGCCCTGCCTCATCCTGAAGAGGATCTCAGAGGTCATCTATAGAGTGAAGCTCCACAGCCGCCCTCGGATAGTCATCGCCAAGATCGCCTCGCACCTTACTTAGTACAGACCAGGCTACCGGGGTCCAGGGAGGGGGTAAGGACACTGCTGGATCAAAGCCAACCTCCCTGGATGTCAGCAAGGAGCTACCATTAGAGCATCTTGTTTTGGGCCAGGGAGGGGGCGGGGACACTGGGTTTACAGAGCTGCCCTCCCTGGCCAGGAATGGAAACAGCGGTGACGTCGAAGTCGACGGTGGGGGCTCAGACCCAGCGGATGCAGAGCCGCCCCCGTCATCCATCAGCAGCCCGCGGCAAGGAGCAGCCCGGGATGGGAGAGGTGCTCGGCGGAAGAAACCCTCATGGTGGATGGACCCATCCACATGGGATTTGGGTTAGGCCAACGTGGGACGTTGGTCTTTCAAGGAAGGAGGCAGTGTGGCGAATTCAACTAGAGTGTTCCTGCTCCAAGTTCATTTGCATGTTACCCACGATGCAACTGAAATGTCGATGTTTTGGTTATGTTGTGGGCTATTGAACACGTTAAAAACGGGCATATCTGTTACAGATAGCGGGGATGCGGTGCAAGGTGATGGGGACGTTACGAGAGAAGTTGATTAGACAACATGCTATTTCCCACCATGAGGGTAAAGAGTAGGCAAATAGATAAGGTCGCTTCTGTGGCCAAGAAAAGGATCAAGCTGAGACCAAAACGAATTTGTGACTGTTATGACTAGCTTGGCTTGCGGTCATTAAAAGCTTGCTTGTTAACTCTGAAAGGTTTGCTGAGAAGTCCATTATTTGACCACGTCAAAATATCATCATGTTAATTTTATGTCAACCCATTTGGCCCCGTTACACTGGGAGGAGCCATTACATATGAAGCCCCTGCCCCCCCCCCCAAAAAAAAAACAAACAAAAACAAAACAAAAATAAAAAATGATGTCAGTCATTTATTTGCGACTGTTGTGCGGACTGTGTGTGTTGAGCAGCGACCCCCGGTACACCCTTGTTACAGTCGTTTTTGCTGACCCGGAAGTTGTACTGTCAAGCAAGCGCCACAAACAACGCGCGCGGACAGCCTGGACACGGCAGCACTGGCACATCCTACAAGATTAATAAAGTGTGAGTATTAATCATATACGTTTTGATGCAAGCTGTGCCTTGCCCCTTTAAGGAGAGGGCTTAGTGGGTATTGTGTGTGTGTGTGGGGGGGGTGATGTAGACGCAGCCGTGTGTGTGTGTGTGTGTCTGTGTATTTTCTGTTTGTAGCCGCAGCCGCGGAGACGCTAGTTTGCCGACAGATAGGAAGGTAGCCACCGTTACCAGTGATGATTTGTATGCATCACAGGGAGAGAGGGAGGGAGGGAGGGAGGGAGGGAGGCTGCCGTGTGTTAAATGGGACTGCAGTGCAGTGCAGTGGCCGGCCCGTTCTCCACTGCAGAGTTGGTCCGGACTCTTTATGAAGTTGTTACCAGCTACGAGCCAGGCTAAGCTAAATAGACTAGCGAGACACCCACCAGAGGCTTCCAACTACGGTTCGGAGCCGCGACGCTGGAGAGGTAACAGTACTAGACGTGCTGCTGCACTAGACGTTTTGTTGTTTTGTTGTGTTAAGTTACAAGTAAAGCTGAGCGTCGCTGTGTAAGTTAGCTTTTACCTAATCAACGTTAGCCAACTTGCTAAGTAGGCTGTTGCTCTGCGTGCGCGTTTTCATTTTTGGGGTAGCATGCGGCGATAGCTTTTGTTAAAAAGCATGCTAATTTGCCCTGGGAATCAGTGGAGGCTGATGGAAGTGCCCCATTTGTATCTTAACTGTCATCTTCTTCTCTCTATAGACACTGTGGGACTTGAGCAGGACCCAAACAGACCTCACCTACGATGCAGTCCCAGGTAGACCAGTATAGTATGGTCTATAATAGCAGATCATGATCCAGCTCAAGGTTATTGTAGTTCACTAAAACTGAACTAAAACCAGGTGTGAAAAGAGAAGAAAAAAAAAACATTTCAGTTCACTGAAATAAAAATAAAACTTGACTTTAGAGGAGCAAGAAGATGAAGCGAGTGAAGGCAGAGCCGAAGATCAAATGGTGGAAGTTGAAGAAGGAAAACTGTTGTGTGGAGTTCAGGCAGGGGTTAAGACAGGCACTGGGTGGATAGTGGAGAGTTGCCGGACGGCTGGGCAACCACTGCAGAAATAGTGAGGGAGACAGCTAGGAAGGTACTTGGTGTGTCGGCAGGACAGAGGAAGGAAGACAAGGAGACTTGGTGGTGGAGTGAGGAAGTACAGCAAAGTATACAGAAGAAGAGGTTGGCAAAGAAGAAATGGGATAGTCAGAGAGATGAAGAAAGTAGACAGGAGTACAAGGAGACACAGCTTAAAGCTAAGAGAGGTGGCAAAGGCAAAAGGCGTATGGTGAGTTGTATGACAGGTTAGACACTAAGGAAGGAGAAAAGGACTTGTACCGATTGGCTAGACAGAGGGACCGAGCTGCAAAGGATGTGCAGCAGCTTAGGGTGATGAAGGATAGAGATGGAAATGTGCTGACGAGCGAAGAGAGTGTGCTGAGAAGGTGGAAGGAGTACATTGGGGGGCTGATGAATGAAGAAAATGAGAGAGAGAGAGCAGGTTGGAGGATGTGGGGATAGTGAATCAGGAAGTGCAGTGGATTAGCAAGGAGGACGTGAGGGCAGCTATGAAGAGGATGAAGAGTGGCAAGGCAGCTGGTCCTGATGACATACCTGTGGAGGCATGGAGATGTTTAGGAGAGATGGCAGTGGGGTTTTTAACTAGATTGTTTAACTCAATCTTGGAAAGGGAGAGGATGCCTGAGGAGTGGAGAAGAAGCATACCGGTACCGATTTTCAAGAACCAGGGCGATGTGCAGAACTGTAGCAACTACAGAGGTATAAAGTTGATCAGCCACAGCATGAAGATTTGGGAAAGAGTAATCGAGCTAGGTTAAGAGGAGGAGAGGTGACGATTAGCGAGCGGCAGTATGGTTTCATGCCACGAAATAGCACCACAGATGCGATGTTTGCTTTGAGAGTGTTGGTGGAGAAGTATAGAGAAGGCCAGAAGGAGCTACATTGTGTCTTTGTAGATTTAGAGAACGCATAAGCCAGGGTGCCGAGAGAGGAGATGTGGTATTGTATGAGGAAGCCGGGAGTTGCCGAGAAGTATGTAGGAGTGGTGCAGGATATGCACGTGGAAGTGTGACAGTGGCGAGGTGACAGATGGGTTCAAGGTGGAGGTGGGATTTACATCAAGGATCGGCTCTGAGCCCCTTCTTGTTTGCAATGGTGATGGACAGGTTGACGGATGAGATCAGGCAGGAGTCTCCATGGACGATGATGTTCGCGGATGACATTGTGATCTGTAGCGAGAGTAGGGTGCAGGTGGAGGAGAGCCTGGAGATGTGGAGGTATGCACTGGAGAGAAGAGGAATGAAAGTCAGTAGGAGCAAGATGGAATACCTGTGTGTGAAAGAGAGGGAAGACAGTGGAATGGTCAGGAGTGGAGGTGACGAAGGCATATGACTTTAAATACTTGGGGTCAACAGTCCAAAGTAACGGGGAGTGCAGGAGAGAGGTGAAGAAGAGAGTGCAGGTAGGGCAGAGAAGAGTGTCAGGAGTGATTTGCGACAGAAGGGTGCCAGCAAGAGTTAAAGGGAAGGTTTACAAGATGGTTGTGAGACCAGCTACGTTGTATGGTTTGGAGACAGTGGCACTGACGAAAAGACAGCAGGAGGCGGAGCTGGAGGTGGCAGAGTTGAAGACGCTAAGGTTTTCACTGGGAGTGACGAAGAAGCACAGGATTAGGCACGATTATATTAGAGGGACCGCTCAAGTTGGACGGTTTGGAGACAAAGCAAGAGAGGCAAGATTGAGATGGCTTGGACATGTGTGGAGGAGAGATGCTGAGTATATTGGGAGAAGGATGCCGATTATGGAGCTGCCAGGGAAGAGAAGAAGAGGAAGGCCAAAGAGGAGGTTTATGGATGTGGTGAGGGAAGACATGCAGGTGGCTGGTGTGACAGAGGAAGACGCAGAAGACAGGAAGAAATGGAAACGGATGATCCGCTGTGGCGACCCCTAACGGGAGCAGCCGAAAGTAGTAGATCTATGTCATATGTACATTATTTACAATTAGTTCATAAGTCATTCATAATTCATGTGTGATTTCGTCATTCCTAGGTTATGTGCCGCTATTTACATGCAGTTATGTAGCCTACAATTATTATTTACATGCAGTCATGTGCAGTTATTTACATATGTTATGTAGTTATGTCATAGACATGTGATAACATTTTATAATTTATGCAATGTTTATTGAAACATTCTTTCTCTGTATTGCCCCCCTATACAGTTTTACAAAAAGGTTTGAATTCTCAAAGTTCTTCAGTAAAGTTCCTCAACTTGGACTGGGACTCTGTATTTCTTTGGGATTCTTCATGTTGGCTATCTGTCCGCCTGTCTATACATGGACACAAATACGTAGGACAGAATAGGCGGTCTTCTCGTTCCCCCCCGCCATTTAAAGAAAAAAAAATTGTGTGTCTTTTTCTATCTTATCCCTCAAGGGTTAAAACCTCAACTAGGGCTTCTTGTTACCTTTCCAGGGTTCAAGTCACAACTAGGGTTACCTGGCAGAATTCGGGTTTAAGGTTAAGATTGGGGTTAAGCCAGGGGAAAGGGTACCCCCCCATCCGGCCACTCGTCAGGCGCTGGCATAATAGGTGTACGTTATGTACAGTAGATTTGATGATTGTATGACCGCCTGGCCAGCAGGTGGAGCCATGGAGGCACCAATCTCAGTAATATGAGGCGCATAGATGACGTCATCATGCAGCGCAGGCGATTCTGAACGGTGGAAATAAACGAAGCACATGGTTGCATGGAGTTGAGCTCCCGAAAAATACAAGAGTTAATTAAATGCGATAAAGTGGAAACGGTTAATTTAAATGCGATAAAGTGGAAACGTTGTAGAACCAGCATCATCACAGCTCAGTACTGCACGTGTACAGCACGTGTACAGCCAGTGTATGGTCCCACAGCTGTGGTCAGCATCACGTCATTCAGCACGCTGTTGTTCAGCAAGCTGTGTGTACAGCTAGCCGTGTATCAGTCAACCAAACGACCAGCTTATGTTAGCTCATGTACAGTTTGGAAACAGCTAATGTTATCTTGTGTACAGGAGGAAATACATTGTCAACGAACATTTGTGTCATCTCGTCATTTATGGGTGGCGTTCACAACGCCGCT
This sequence comes from Lampris incognitus, assembly GCF_029633865.1. Classification (NCBI taxonomy): domain Eukaryota; kingdom Metazoa; phylum Chordata; class Actinopteri; order Lampriformes; family Lampridae; genus Lampris; species Lampris incognitus. The sequence goes on along the minus strand of NW_026611587.1, from coordinate 65,577 downwards.
AAATCTCAACAATTGCGACAGATAGTAAATCTGTGTCAGTCCAAACGTTTGTAGTTCAAACGTTTACAATAGGTTAGAAATTTAAATCTGCATTCCCAAATAAATTGGAATTAACCTTGTACACTGTCCATCAAACAAGATGTTTAGATGGCGGCCACAGTCCCCCACCAACGAAAGTCGCGCGACGTTTCGGTTTTATGGAACCTTCTTCAGGCGAGGGCTTAGACTTTTCACGACCGGGCGGCATCTCGGTGGCCTTCTAAGGCTCGTAAAAATCAAATTAACAATCGAAAAAATAGCCAACATTAATCCAACTCACCGAACAGCGGGCGACGTAGCTCTGTGCCCGACTCCGACGAAAAGAGAGAATGAGGCTCCGCCTCTAAATATATACTGGGAAATATGACACCACTTCCGGTAGATGACAAGCTCTCCGGAAAAGGCGGCCCCCCACGCCGTTGTCACGGGAAACGTGACGCGACATCCGGCAAACGAGCGCCCTCCCCATAGACGGAAAAAAACAGAAAGGGGGAGAAAAAAAGAAAAAAGGGGACAGGGTTATTTTTCCAGAGACGGGTTAGGGTTATAGGACCGTGTGTCCGAGGAAAGTGACGTGTTGTTGACAAAATTGGAGTTTGGAGAGACTAGCTTGGTGACCTTCTTGTGCCAGATGGCGTAAGAGAGAGACCGAGTCACGGCTGCACTGCGTTGTGGTGGGGGCACAAAGCAGGAGGTCGTCGACGTACTGCCATAGGGTTGAGCCGCGCGTCAGCGTAAGTGTGCTAAGGCTGTCTCGAAGCGCCCCGTTGTAGATCGTGGGGCTTTCACAATAGCCCTGACACAGCCTTGTCCATGTGTAAGGCCGACCGTCAAATAGGAAGGCAAACCAGAACAGGGACGCTGAAGAAAGCGTTGGCAAGGTCCACAACGGTAAACCGCCGTGCAGAAGGGGGAACCTGAGACATAAGGGTGTAGGGATTGGGGACGCAGGGCGTGCGGGCCCTGACAGCTGCATTTACTGCCTGAAGGTCTTGAACGAACCTCCATTCAGTGGGCGTATCTTCTTCACGGGGAAGATGGGAGTGGAAACCGGGGAGGTGGGCCAAGGGACAATTATGCCCTTGACACGCAAGGCATTGAATACAGGGCAGATGCCATTAACCGCTTCCGGTTTCAAAGGGTACTGAGGTTGGTGGGGACGGAAGTCGGATTTCGGGGTAATGATGACGGGCTCACAATTACGTATGAGACCTACATCCTATTTCCCGTCAGCCCAAAGATGGGAGGGGATGTTGTGAAGCTGCGGAGCAAGTGCAGTGTGTGTGTGTGTGCCAGTGTATGGGCCTCAGTCACTGACGGTGAGGGGGCGGACAGAGCCAACATTCGTGACGTCACCGCAACGGTGGCGCTGACGTCTACCCGGTATAATTTTAGTGAGGGGGACCAGTCGCGTGAAGAGTCGGCGGGAAGCCAATCTGACGCCAGAGAAGCTTGTCGCGCGAGTGGACCCGTATCTGTCCACTGGGAACCCCGTGGTTTTACCAAGGAGACGTGCGGGACCGAGTCATCAACCGAAAACAACGCAGTTTGGTCGTTGTCTAATGTACACGTGACATGAGCGGTGCAGTGTAGGTTGTCCGCTGTCATGTAGGTCAATGCGTCCCCTGTTGTGGTATGTGAGCAAGGGAGCAGAGCCACTGTGTGTATTGGGAGGCGGTAGGAGCCCACATGTAGACCCGTAGAGGGAGGGCGGGGTTATGTGTATGCAAAAAAATATTCGCTGCTGGTAACGAAGTGATGTACAGCCCTGATGAGGTGGAAACAACAGAGATGCCCAGTTGGATCATGCCATCTGTATCCAGCAAATTAAATGGGCAGTTATCAGAAATTAAAACAGGCAATTTTGTTGATGAGCTGTCATCCAGGCAAACAAGCACACAGGAACGGATAATGGCTCCGTGACACACGTACCACTCGCAACAGTGGAGAGGACCGTTTGGCCGCTCCGTGTTAACCGTGGCCGGCCGATAGGCGGTTCTCACCACCGTTCGTGTGGCTCCCGTGTCTAACAAGAAAGGCAGCTCAGCATTTGCAAGACGCAAGGTTATCATTGGCAGTTTTCGGAAAGCTAGCTCATGAGATACATACTGTCCAACTGGGGAAGCTAACAGCAAAGCAGACTCTTCATTGCAAATCAGTGTATTTGGTTGTGTCTGTGCATTCATACGACCTGATGTGGCAGCAGATGTGTCCAGGACCCCCACCTCCTCCTCCCGTGTCGCCTGTCAGTCCGAACCCCGGTATGAGCCTCCCCGTGGGGCCCACTGGTTGTGAGGTCCGTTGTTCCATCCTCGGCCTCTTCCGCGCCTTTGGTTGATGCCCTTGACGGAGTGGACAGTCTTCAGCCCAGTGACCGGGCTTGCCACATGTGAAGCAGCAGTCGTCACCCGGTTGGGGGCCGCTGGGCTGGGCGTGTTGTCACGGGTTCTGACATCGTGAACGGTCCCCGGGTCTGTCCTGTTGCACAGGTTAGTAGGGTGAAGGAAGCCACTGCGGCACCATGGAGGAGAGAGAGAGAGGTGCGATGTTTGTCCTGAGCCTGCCTTGCCTTCTGTTCTTCTTCCTTTTTCTGCATTTGATCGTGGGCATGATCAGCATGTCTCAGCAAGTCTTCCAGTCGTCTCTTTCCGTATCCTACGCAGTGTGTTTCTATGGCTTTCCTAACTCCGTCCTGCAGGCCGGTCAGGAAATGTTTGCAGAGGTGAGTGTTGTGGTTACACCGCCCCGAGCTGCCTCCCCGGCACGTTCAAGCCACTCCCCCAGCTCGGACGTGCCGGAAACATCCGAGCGCTCGGCTCGCGCTCTGAGGAGACGAGCGCTGCACTGCACCAGGTGTTTGCCATCATCCATCAGGCACACCTGTGGCATTCAGGCAGCCTTCTACAAGAAGCCTCCCAGAACGTCTCTCTGTGCTTCGACCTACTGAACCCTGCGGTACAGTTCTGACAAGCCCTCCAGCGTTCCTTGCATTCTGTTTATTCCCCAGTGTCTTATCTTCGTGTCTCTGTTTCCTCCCAAGACTCTCCCTCCGCGATTTCCACGGCTCCCCGTGTCTCCCTCGTCCCCAGCGACCTTCACGTTTTCTCCCCGGACCTCTCCTGCGATCTCCCCCCTTGTCCCTCTATCTGTACCCCTCCCTTCGGACTCGACTTCCCGGATCTCGGACCTGGACTTTCTCGGACAACCCCTCTTGGATCACGGACTGGACTTTCTTGCCAGGTACACGCACATTTTTTCAACACCTCCTGGTCATTTACATACCGCACCACACATAGGCTAAAAACACTCACACATAGTTATACAGGCAAACCACGGGACACCACACATAGTTTATTCACACATCCCACTAACAGAACGCCTTTTTCACCATACATTTCTCTCCCACAATAAAACCCCCCTTTGTAGATTTAGAAGTCATCTCGTGTCTGTCTGTCTTGGGTTTCGCCATACGGGTCAGGTTCTGGTGCGCGAGCACAACAGAACATCGGAGCCATTATGGACCCAGGCAAACCCAAGGAGCGGACGGTCCCTGTGACGCCCCAGAGCCCCGTCCCCCTAGAGGCAGTAGTAAGAAGTCACAGTTGCCAACTTGCCTCTCTCCGCTCAGAGCTTACTACTGCCTTCACCCGTGTCACCGGAGAGGTCAGCGATCTTCAGTCCGGCTCCCAGGCCGCGACGAGCGCGTTAGATGCCCTCACCGCGCAGATCGCTGCACTCTCCACAGCGGTCTCCAGGATGAGTGACCACCCTGCCCTGGCCTCGGTCTCTGCCCCCAGCTCGGCCTTCGGTTTCCCCGTTCCTGGTCCCGACGTTCCCCCTCCTCCGAGTCAACCCCCACTGGACCCCCGGTGCGAGCCTAACCTCCCCTGCCCGAAGGCCTTCGGTGGGGAGTTCGAGCTGTGCAGGGGTTTCCTTGGTCAGTGTGAGCTCCTGTTCAAACACCAGCCAGCCAGGTATAGGACAGGAGAGACCAAGGTAGCCCTTGTCATGTCCCTCCTCACCGGCAAAGCCCTCAGCTGGGCCATAGCGGCGGTAGGCCATACCGAGCAGCTCGCCTCGGACTATTGTGCCTTCCGCCGCGAGTTCAATCTGGTGTTCGACCACCCAGCTGACGGGCAGGACGCTGCCGGCCGCCTCCATTCCATCCAACAGGGAGCCAGGTCGGTGGCAGATTATTCCTTGGAGGTAAGGATACTCGCGGCAGACAGTGGGTGGGATGACACTGCGCTCAAGAGCGCGTACAGGAGGGGGCTGAGCGACCCCATCAAAGATATCATCGTTCGGGACCGCCCTGCCTCCTTCAACGAGCTCGTCACCCTCGCCCTCCAGATGGACGAACGGCTGCGGGAGCGGCGCCAGGAACGCGCCCCGCGCGCTGGCCCCTCCCATAGACCAACCCCCGTCCGTTCTACCGGTGCCTTCCCTGGGTCAGCGTCCCGTGGGCTCTCTCCACCCTCACACTCCCCCTCGCAACCCTGGGTGGCTTCTGGATCCAGGCCGGAGGAGGAGCCCATGCAGTTGGGTCGGTCACGGCTCCCGCTGGAGGTTAGGGAGCAGAGGATGAGTGGCCACCTCTGCCTCTACTGCGGGAGGTCGGGCCACTACATCAAGGCCTGCCCGACTCACCCAAAAAGACCCGGCTCACTAGTGAGGGGTGTCCTAGTGAGCCTGACGACCCTTCCTCAGCCCCAGGGTTCACATTAATTTAGAACATGCAACTTATTTGGTGATATTTCTGAATTAAGTTTACTGCCCATCTTTCTCCCTCACCCCACATTCCCTCCATTCCCTCCCTCTATTCCCTCCCTCCATTCCCTCCCCCCTCCATTCCCCCCCTCCATTCCTCCCTCCATTCCCCCCTCCATTCCCCCCTCCCTCCATTCCCTCCCCCCTCCATTCCCCCCTCCATTTCCCCCTCTATCCCCCCCTCCACTCCCTCCCCCCTCCATCCCCCCTCCATTCCCTCCCCCTCCATCCCCCCTCCATTCCCTCCCCCCTCCCTCTCCCCCTCCATTCCCTCCCCCCTCCATTCCCCCCTCCATTCCCTCCCCCCTCCATCCCCCCCTCCATTCCCTCCCTCCATCCCCCCTCCATTCCCCCCCTCCATCCCCCCCTCCATTCCCTCCCCCCTCCATTCCCCCCCTCCATTCCCCCCTCCATTCCTCCCTCCATTCCCCCCTCCATTCCTCCCTCCATTCCCTCCCCCCTCCATTCCCCCCTCCATTCCCTCCCCCCTCCATCCCCCCCTCCATCCCTCCCTCCATTCCCTCCCCCCTCCATCCCCCCCTCCATTCCCTCCCCCCTCTATTCCTCCCTCCATTCCCTCCTCCTTCCATTCCCCCCTCCATTCCCCCCTCCATTCCTCCCTCCATTCCCTCCCCCCTCCATCCCCCCCTCCATTCCTCCCTCCATCCCCCCCTCCATTCCCCCCTCCATTCCCCCCCTCCATTCCCCCCTCCATCCCCCCCTCCATTTCCTCCCCCCTCTATTCCCCCCTCCATTCCCTCCTCCTTCCATTCCCCCCTCCATTCCCCCCTCCATTCCTCCCTGCATCCCCCCCTCCATTCCCTCCCCCCTCCATCCCCCCCTCCATTCCTCCCTCCATCCCCCCCTCCATTCCCCCCTCCATTCCCTCCCCCCTCCATTCCCCCCTCCATCCACCCCTCCATTCCCTCCCCCCTCCATCCCCCCCTCCATCCCCCCTCCATTCCCCCCCTCCATTACCCCCTCCATCACCCCCCTCCATTCCCCCCCTTCATTCCTCCCTCCATCCCCCCCTCCATTCCCCCCTCCATCCCTCCCTCCATTCCCTCCCCCCTCCATTCCCCCTCCATTCCCTCCCCCCTCCATCCCCCCCTCCATCCCTCCCTCCATTCCCTCCCCCCTCCATCCCCCCCTCCATTCCCTCCCCCCTCTATTCCCCCCTCCATTCCCTCCTCCTTCCATTCCCCCCTCCATTCCCCCCTCCATTCCTCCCTCCATCCCCCCCTCCATCCCCCCCTCCATTCCCCCCTCCATTCCTCCCTCCATTCCTCCCTCCATCCCCCCCTCCATTCCCCCTTCCATTCCTCCCTCCATCCCCCCTCCATTCCCCCCTCCATTCCCTCCCTCCATTCCTCCCTCCATCCCCCCTCCATTCCCTCCCCCCTCCATCCCCCCCTTCATTCCCCCCTCCATTCCTCCCTCCATCCCCCCCTCCATTCCCTTCCCCTCCATCCCCCCCTCCAGTCCCCCCTCCATCCCCCCCTCCATTCCCTCCTCCTTCCATTCCCCCCTCCATTCCTCCCTCCATCCGCCCCCTCCATTCCCCCCTCCATTCCCTCCCTCCATTCCTCCCTCCATCCCCCCCTCCATTCCCTCCTGGATTTGACGAAAAGAAGCCGTATGAAAACTGGACAAATTAAGTGGAAATATGGAGACGGGTGACGAACTTGGACAAGAAAAAGCAAGCGTTGGCTGTGGCTCTATCGTTGACAGGTAGAGCGAGGGATACTGCTTTAGGAATAAATGTGGATGATCTAAATAAGGATGATGGAATGACCACTTTGATTGGGGAACTTGACAAGATTTTTTTGAGAGAAGAGAAGGAACGGGCTTACGAAGCCTATTCTGAGTTTGATCGAATATCGAGGGAAAATGGCGTCTCGATGGTGGACTTTATTGTTGATTTTGAACAGAAATACAACAGGATCTGTAAATTCGAGATGGTTCTGCCCGACGCTGTTTTGGCGTTTAAACTACTGGATACAGCAAGTCTTGATGTGAAAGACAAGCAACTGGCATTGACTGCATGTGGTAAGCACACTTTTGATTATATGAAGTCAGCACTGAAACGCATATTCGGAGAAAAACATGAGCAGAAGGCGGGAGCCATTAACGTGAGTCAGGATGCAGCCTACTACACAGATCAAAGAAAACCGCACCCACGAACCCAAAGTGTGCAAGCTAGAGGACCACTCGCAGGCACAAATCCACTTGACAAGTACGGAAGACGAACAAAGTGTGGGATTTGTCAAAGCACATTCCACTGGGTGAAAGATTGCCCACATAAGAAAGAACACGTAAAGATAACAGAAGAAAATAAATGCACAGAAGAACCTGATGAGTGTAATATAACGCTGTTTTCTAAGGAATCGGATACGGAAATATTCATGGTTGAGGCTCTGGGATCAGCTGTCATTGACACGGCATGCACAAGGACTGTCTGTGGTGAAAAATGGCTGAATAACTATGTAGGGGGACTAAATGAGAAAGAAGTACAGAAAATAGTTAACACAGAGAGTAGCAAGCCTTTCAAGTTTGGGGATGGGCGAGTTGTACATTCGACAAAAAAGGTCAAGATACCAGCCAAGATAGGAGAAACAAAATGCTGTAGACACAGAAGTGGTCCCATCTGACATCCCTTTACTGCTGAGTAAAACGTCGCTAAAGAGAGCAGGAGCTGTGCTGAACTTGGAGAACGATACAGCAATAATGTTTCGGCAACCGATAGCTCTGAAGATGACCTCCTTAGGATACTACTGTCTGAACATAATGGATAATGAGTCACCATGCGATACATATGAGAATGTGGTCCTGGCCATCACAGAGAATATGACTAAGGAACAAAAACACAAAGCTTTACTGAAACTTCACAAGCAATTCGGACATGCATCAGTTGACAAACTGAAGAAGCTGCTGATAAGTGCTGGAAACTCTGATAACGAGAGCACTGCTATTCTAGAGGAGATAGTAGGAAAATGTGAGATTTGTCTTAAGTACAGCAAGCCTAAGCCTAAGCCCAAGCCTGCTGTTGGGTCTGCCCATGGCCTCCCGATACAATGAGACTGTGGCAGTAGATTTACATGAGCTAGAACCGAATGTGTGGTACCTGCACATTATCGATCACTTCACACGCTTCAGTGCGGGTGGCATTGTGACCTCAAAGAAACCAAGTGTGATAGTGAAATGCTTTGGACATTCCTGGATCAGTGTCCATGGTCCACCGGAGCGTCTCTTCAGCGACAACGGTGGCGAGTTCAACAACGAGGAAATAAGAGACATGGCAGAGAACTTCAACATCGAGATAAAGACGACTGCTGGCTATAGTCCATGGAGCAATGGCTTGCTGGAACGCCATAACCAAATGCTCAGAGATAATACTGAAGGTAAAACTTGACAACGGAGTTGACTGGAAAACTGCACTGGATTGGGCACTCATGGCAAAGAACACAGTGCAGAACGTACATGGCTTCAGCCCACATCAGCTGGTGTTTGGACAGAATCCGAACCTTCCCTCTGTGTTAGTGGATCAGCCACCTGCTTTGGAGGGAACTACTATGAGTGCATGGGTGGGACAGCACATAACAGCATTACATGCAGTAAGGAAAGCTTTCATAGAGGCAGAGTGCTCAGAGAGAATCAGAAGAGCTCTACGAAAGCAACTTCGTCAAACAGATGAGAAGTATGAAACTGGGGACAAGGTGTTCTACAAAAGGACAGACTGTGTTGAGTGGAAAGGTCCTGGAGTCGTGATACGACAAGATGGGGTGGTGATCTTTGTACACCATGGTGGGACCTATGTCAGGGTTCATCATTCTAGGTTGCAGAAGGTTGATAAGAGTGAAGTAGGTGCTAGTGAGGGTCTAGAGCACCCTGGGGAGAATGTTACTGAGGGCAATATGAAAGTACCTGTTACTGATAGTGATGTGGATGTTGATAACAATGACAGTGGGAACATACCTGGTACTGATTGTGACATAGATGTTGATATGAACAATGACGGTGAGGCTGGGGGTGTTACAGACAATGATACAGATGTCACTGAGGGTAACAATCATAAGGATAATCAACAGACAGGCATAAGGGTAGCAGCCTCCCTAGGGCTGAAAACAGGTCAAACAATCAGCTTTGTGGATAATGTAACAGATGCGTCTCACAGAGCTAAAGTGATGGGACGAGCAGGAAAGGCTACAGGAAATAACAGAAACTGGTACTGCCTACAGTACTTAGAACTATCTGACATCGCTGGTACTATGGGGTCAGCTGATCTTACTAAGGTAGACAATCTTCAGGTTAATCCACTGGATAGTGTAGAACTATGCTCTGATATGCAGGAAAATGATGTATTAGTCACAGGTGGTGTTTCATTTGATAAGGCTAAACTAGATGAAATAAGTAGCTGGAAGAATGATGGGGTGTTTGAGAAGGTAAAAGATATGGGTCAAAGGCATGTGTCCACTAGACGGGTGTGCACACTGAAAGAAACCCCTGATGGTGTAATACCCAAAGCGCGTCTTGTGGCTAGAGGTTTTGAAGAATTCAACACTAAAGATCTATAGAAGGACTCACCTACATGCTCATCAGAGTCCCTCAGACTACTCATGTCAGGTCTATGTCAGAATAAGTGGCATCAAATAACTTATCCAGAACAAAAGGATTCATCGTATTCTGTGGTCAGCTACAAAAGAACAGCTGGCAGACTGTCTGACCAAAAAGGGAGCCTCTTCCCTGGTATTACTTAAGGCACTGAATAATGGACAATGGAAGCTAGATGACTGAGTCTGACTGTTGATAACTGAGCATGAGCTCATTAAAAATTAATAATTAAAAATTATTGTTGCATACATTGATGCAACTGAGTTGCAACCTGTTGTTGTTTCTACTTGTTTCTGTTCTGTGTAAATGTGTATGAGTTGTCTGTTGTCAGCATATACATTAAGTTTTGCTAATGTTGTCACTTATTGCAAAGCAGTCCCTTCTCCCGTGGTTTTATTCATGATGTCATCAGCGATTAGTCAATGTCGACTTGACTTTCATCACAAAACAGCTAACTTCAAAAACTCTTAAGTCATACAACCCCTAACACACACACAAAGTTGCACACACAAACATGCCCGTCCATCCATCCATCCTTTCCCCCACCTACCTTAGCGTCATGCTCCTGCAGGTGTGTTCCACTGGCGTGCAGGTAGTTAAAGAGGTCCTCAGAGGGCAGTGGTCTCTCCAGCATCAGGATCAACTCTTGCTCCACTTCAAACCTTTCATGCAGGGTCACTGCTGCACTCTTCCCCATCACTCCTGGGTGACCTGCAAGCAGCAGAAGCCCCAGTTCCAGGGGAAACCCAAACTTTTACCCATCTCGAGTCTGACAGAGACAAAGAGTTACAATGAGGTTGCTGAGAACCGCCTCAGGTTAAGGATTTTAACAAAAACCCAAGTCAACTTACCTTTATAAGGATTAATTAAAGAACAATGAGAGATAGAGATGTTTTGATTTTAACTATGCAGTTAATGCACTGGGCACTACTGCTTCTGATAAAAAACTAAAAAGTTTCAAAAGATACTGACATTTCAAGAGCTTTTGGGGACAAAAACAATGTCACCATTGTGAAGGTGTCCACCTTTTCTTTGGGAATTTGTAAGGCCACCTTCAGGACAGACACACACAACACCTGTAGTTAAATTATATGCTTTACACTTCTGGTCAAATCTGAATGTCCGACACCTTTTATAAGAGAACACAAGCCGTTTTCTGTACAATCGCTACGTATTTCGTATGCGTAAGGTCACCGAATGTTTGTAATACTCCCACGTGTATTACAAAAAGACTTGAAATGGGCCATTTGAGACTACTGACATTATGTAGACCAGTGACAGACCTTAGTCGGTATGCAGATATTGGATCGTCGACAGCAGAATGGTCACCAGAAACTACAAAGTTATTTTCCTGCAGCTGCACTGCTTTCACACTGCCCAAAAAAACCCGTCAATTTACACTGACCAAAGGCGGACATGAGCGGGGTTTTGCCAGTGTGAAAGCAGTAACATGTCCATTTACATTACTGCCACGTGGTAATTAATCAGAGCCTCTGAATAGCACAAAGCCTTTGCATACCAACACGGCCGAATGGGTCTCCATGTTAACTGTTCCAATAGATTTGATCATTCTTCCAACGCATGCCAGGCTAACCACATGCATACAAACCGCTTGTCACTCAACAAGTCAAACAGACTGACGAATGGATGACGTTGCTGACTAGTGAGCCGCTATTGCAGCAGTGTCGTCAACCAGCACTTGCCCCCATCAGCGTTACCGTTGGCCTAACATGACATTTAACATCCTGGGACTTCACAACTATATTATTCATAACTGCCTGGTTTACTACTAACAAAAGACGTGGGATGAGTATTAATCTTAACAATACGACTGGCTATTTCTCGCAAATTCACTGATTACACTGCGGCCGTAACCACGTGACACGTTTTCCTGCGTAGTGGCTGCTTAGCTCGCTCACATACTCAAAACTCTGCGGCCTGCGTCTTTTCCAAACACGAGGCGAAACAAAGAACAGCTCAACACCACATTAGCCAACATCTTACACAATGTGTTAATTACCTCGTCTACTGTATCTGTGGCGAACAAATCCATATTGTACGCGGTCAAAATATGCTTAGTTTCTTTCGTTCGTAAAACGCGCTTACCGAAATAGAAGCCATTTTGTAGATGGTCCCAGGCACGTTCGCAAGCCCCCCCCCCCCCACACACACACACACACACACGGGACGTCATTTTAAAGGCCCAGTTGTCCTCCATATGGGAACAGGTCTGAATACAGCGGCATGTACAGTATGAGAGATATGATCAAAAACGCCATGTCGACTCAAATGAACCGCTGGGTCTCAATGACACAGTAGCTCGCTCAACGGTAAAATGGCTGACGGAGCCTGTGTGGCACATAACGCGCGGAACATGGCGCCAAGCTTGCAGGACAAAAGACAGGTTTTGACCAGTGTCTCTGGCCAGCCCCTCGCTCACAAACCTAACGTTACGTTTCCCAAGTTAAGTGGCGAAGACACGTTCAAGTCGGCGACATTAAAAAAAAACAGCCATTTTAGCTATCCACATACACACAAGTTGTCTTCACTCCAGTTGGTAACCCGTGTTAAGGCCGGCATTAGCTGCTAAGTAGGCGTTATAACCTGATATAAGAAAAAATATGTCCCACAGAATACCACACAAAACAGCTTGCATTGACTTATGTGCACATTACATTAAGTCGCAACGTTATTTCTCAATCAGCAATATTCGGAAACTTTACATCTGGATAAAAATAAAGTTACCTCCTGTCACGACCTCCTAACGAAACGCAGCGGACACGGGCTCGTCACAACATGGCGGCGATCAGGATAATGACCTCCCATCACCCCACGCGTGCGTCCCGCCCCTAAAGCGCCCGCCAATTATATTCAATTTTTAAAAACAGTATTTTATTTCAAATTGTTTATGTGATGAAAGAATACTGTTTCACTTCTTCGTTTTCACATCTAGGCAAATATTACGTGTTATATGGGTCCAAATTAAGTTACCTGAATCTGATCCATCCATTTCCCAAACCGCCTATCCTGCTCTGAGGTGGCGGGGATGCTGGAGCCTATCCCAGCAGTCACTCTGACCTTTCAGGCTAAACACGATTTCATTTCAATTCCATTTAGCTGCAGTTAATTGCGATTACATGCGCTTGACCCATGCCAAACTCGGAATGACACAACTGAATCAGGTGTGTATATATACACTCACTGGCCACTTTATTAGGTACACCTTGCTAGTACCGGGTTGGACCCCCTTTTGCCTTCAGAACTGCCTTAATCCTTCGTGGCATAGATTCAACAAGGTACCGGAAACATTCCTCAGAGAGTTTGGTCCATATTGTCATGATAGCATCACGCAGTTGCTGCAGATTTGTCGGCTGCACATCCATGATGCGACTCTCCCGGTCCACCACACCCCAAAGGTGCTCTATTGGATTGAGATCTGGTGACTGTGGAGGCCATTTGAGTACAGTGAACTCATTGTCATGTTCAAGAAACCAGTCTGAGATGATTCGAGCTTTATGACATGGCGCGTTATCCTGCTGGAAGTAGCCATCAGAAGATGGGAACACTGTGGTCATAAAGGGATGGACATGGTCAGCAACAATACTCAGGTAGGCTGTGGCGTTGACACGATGCTCAATTGGTACTAAGGGGCCCAAAGTGTGCCAAGAAAATATCCCCCACACCAATTACACCACCATCACCAGCCTGAAGCGTTGATACAAGGCAGGATGGATCCATGCTTTCATGTTGTTGACGCCAAATTCTGACCCTACCATCCGAATGTCGCAGCAGAAATTGAGACTCATCAGACCAGGCAACGTTTTTCCAATATTCTATTGTCCAATTTTGATGAGCCTGTGCGAATTGTAGCCTCAGTTTCCTGTTCCTAGCTGACGGGAGTGGCACCCGGTGTGGTCTTCTGCTGCTGTAGCCCATCTGCCTCAAGGTTCGACGTGTTGTGCGTTCAGAGATGCTCTTCTGCATACCTCGGTTGTAATGAGTGGTTATTTGAGTTACTGTTGCCTTTCTATCAGCTCGAACCAGTCTGGCCATTCTCCTCTGACCTCTGGCATCAACAAGGCATTTTTGCCCACAGAACTGCCGCTCACTGGATATTTTCTCTTTTTCGGACCAGTCTCTGTAAACCCTAGAGATGGTTGTGCGTGAAAATCCCAGTAGATCAGCAGTTTCTGAAATACTCAGACCAGCCCGTCTGGCACCAACAACCATGCCACGTTCAAAGTCACTTAAATCACCTTTCTTCCCCATTCTGATGCTCGGTTTAAACTGCAGCAGATTGACTTGACCATGTCTACATGCCTAAATGCATTGAGTTGCATTGAGTTGCTGCCATGTGATTGGCTGATTAGAAATTTGCATTAATGAGCAGCTGGACAGGTGTGCCTAATAAGGTGGCCGGTGAGTGTATATTGTAGCGAATTCGGGGGTCAACGCAACCACAGGAACTGCCGCGGCCGGGAAGCGAACCCGTATCGCCCGCACCGCAGGAGACATCGCTAACCGCTAGACTACAGGGTCAGGCCCGCGAGCCAGCGGCCAGCGTGTCTTCTTATCCATGCACGTTACAATATTCTGATTTTGGGTGGTGATGGATGAGACGCCAGTCAAAGCAGAAAAAATATTTTAAAGTTGAGACTTAACATTTCTGTGTGGTTCACACTTTACAGAACATGTGAGGGCCAGTTAATATAAGATGTCGGCCCACAGTCGGCCCACGTGTTATGCACCATTACAGTGCCACCATTGCCAGACTTGGCCCGCCTTCGGTGAAAACACCACTTGTCGATGGTTTAAGGGCACATTTCGGCCAGAGTCGTCAGCTATGTGGGAGGTGATTCTGGATGTATTCAAGAGCTTTTGTGGATTAAAGTGTTGTTGAAGTGTGATCATTATAGAATAATTCATTACCCAAACCGCTCATCCTGCTGTCAGGGTCGCGGGGATACTGGAGTCTATCCCAGCTGTCATTGGGCGGCAGGCAGGGAGACACCCTGGACATGCCGCCATGCCATCATAGGGCAGGAATATTAGTCTAACTGTTCTAATATCAGCTGTTCCACCATGGTTACTACCTCAACCAGCAGTAGATTTCTCTATATTGGATGGTTTACACTCAAAAAGAAACACGGTCAATGTGCAGGCTTATGTGGACACTGTTATAAATAAAATATATGAACACTATTTACGTTAATACTAATTAGGATATTGTAATATATCCATACTCCCGCTAAGAGGCGCTGCTGTTTTCAGGAGTTTCCGGGCTGTGGAGTTCTCTCATGGATGTATTAAAGTATTATAGTTCTACTATAATACTTCCTTGGGTTCTCTTTTTTTTTTGTGAAGATTTTTTTTTAACAATTTCAAACTTACAAACAACATGGCAATAACATTTCCATGTTCGCACAATAGGACCTGGTGCATACAAAGGAAAGATTGAAAAAAATAAAACAAACGAGAGGTTGAAATAACATCAATATAAAATACATAAAATTAAACAGGGCTAGGGCTTTTTGGTTAATTATATTCTTCTATTATACTAAAAAGTTTTACTGCATTTTTTATTTTCATGACTTTAAGGGCCTTTGTATAAGCAAGAAACTCTCTGCGAAATACACAAAAGTCAGGTTTCACTTTCACATATTTTGATTTGTGTTTATAACATTTCCCGAAAATAAGAACGTCGTTGACTAAAAAGTCATCGTTGCTATTGTCCATGGCAAGTCAATAAACAATGTCCTTCAGAGAAAAGTTTTCCAGTTGGAAAACCCTTGGGTAAAGCCAGTCATGTATATCAAGCCATAAAGTTTCATAATTCACACATTGGAAAAATAAATGATCAGTCGTTTGAGCATCATCACAAAATACACAATTATTGGTTTCAATTCCAAATCGCTGTCGTAACAATTCACTGGCTGGATACACTCCATTTAAAAATTTAAAATGGATTTCCTTTGCTTTGGGATTTATGGGGAATTTAAGATATTTAGTTAGTAACATGTGAATAGTTCTTTGAGTAGACTTGTGAAATTGAGTTTCTGTAAGATACTATAGAGTTTGAAATGTTATTAAACATATTTATAATTGTTTTATTTGGGAATCTGACTTCATTAAAATCACAGCCTCCAACTAAAAGTTGTGGGAGACAAGGGGTGATAGAGTAGAATATGTTAAAATTCCTTTGATTAATAGATTTAGGGATTGCTTTAGTTATAGATTTAAATACGTAACGGTTTCCAATTAAATCATATTTAAGGCAGAAACTCTCAAACGATATGATACAGCCACTACTATCAACTACGTAATTGGGTCACTGACCAAAAACCTTTCACCATCCAGTCCTTGTTATAAAATGATTTCTTTTTAACCATAATATATCTATTATTCCATAATGGTGTATTATGTGGGGTGAAATTGCGATTGTATAAGAGTTTCTAATATAAAAAGACCTGCTGGTGAACAAGGGAAAATTCAATCGGGAGTCTTTGAATACTGAAGTCACATTTAAGTAACAATTCTATACTTCCCAACTTCTTAACTGTTTCTCTGGGAAAATGGAACCAAAAGCTATTGTTGTTCAGAAAAGACTTTAGCCAATTGATTTTCAACGTTCCATTTACAAAATCAAAACCGATAGCTTGTAGGCCTCCATCTTTAAAATCTCTGCTCTCTTAACTTAGTGGATTTTCATTTTCCAAAGATAATCAAAACTGACCTGATAGATCTTTTTAATAGCTCTACTTGGAATAGCCATCGAGTATGCCAGATACATGCACCTTGAAATGCTTTCCGTTTTAGTCAAAAAGATTCGACCTAATAAACTAATGCCTCTCCATAACCAAGAGTTAAGTCTAGTTTGGCATTCATCCACTACCTTCCACACATTCATATTTTGATACATATTTATGTCCAAGTACTAAACAGTGGATTTTACAGAAATGCTGTATGCCTCTGTTAAATGACTTTGATGAACTGGCATTAGCTCACACTTGTTCAAATTTAACTTTAGACCAGAGGCTTTGGAGAAAAATCTGAATCATTTGAAGTATTCCGGGGACTTCAGTTAGCTGCTTCATAAAGATGGTTGTATCATCTGCTAACTGGCTAATGATTACTGGTTTCCCAAGTACATCTAATGGAGTGATAGTTGAATTTTTAATAAAGACAGAAAGCATTTCTGTAGCAATTATAAAGAGAGAAGGGGAAATGGGACAACCCTGTTTAACGCCGCGTTTGGTTATAAATCGGGGTGACGTACCTCTTGGTAAAGAGACTGAACAATTTGTATTTTCATAGAGATTCATGTTTTGAAACTTATCCCCAAAACCTAATAACATTAAACAATGGCATTTTTTTTTGAAAAAAGTGCTCAATTGAATCAAATGCTTTATAAAAGTCAAGAAATAGAATAAAACCATCATCTTCTATTAAATGTCTATAATCTAAAAGATCAAGCATTAAGCAAATATTGTTGTGAATGGATCTACCCTTCATAAAACCAGGTTGAGAATCCCTTATAATTTTATGTAGATTCTTTTTTAACCTATTAGCATAAATAAGGGTCACGATTTTGTAGTCGTTGTTGAATAATGTGATTGGTCTAAGATTATCTAATATTTTGGGGTCCTTATGAAGCTTGGGAATTAAAGTTATTATAGCTTGTTTCATAGTGGAAGGAAATTTAATATTGTCAGTTGATTCTTTTAACATAAGAGAGAATGCAACTTTAATAAGTCCCAAAAATGTCTATAGAAATTGGCAGTAAGTCCATCCCTACCTAGAGATTTGTCTAAAGACAAACTCATTACTGCTTTATCCAGCTCATCTGAAGTAATTCCAGCATCACACAACCATACGAACACATCAACAATACAGAGAATACGAGCTTTGATATTGTTGAAGAAGTCAGCATCCTGAACAGAAAAGGTTGAAGAATACAATTTACTGTGTTAGTAATTAGTATTAGTATTGAGTAGCAGCAGAATACTTCACAACTGCTATCATTAAACGTTTATTGACATGCTACAGTACCAGAGAAAAAGTTAAATCTATGTTAACATTATTTTATTATAATGTTAAACTTTATTTCACTCTCTCTCTCTCGCACACGTAAGGAATCCAGCTTTGGTAAGGAATGAGCTTTGGCTCAAGATAAATCAAACAATAGCAAACAAACAAACCAACACAAAACCAATTTCTGTCACGTATCTGGAAAGAACCCAAAAGCAGACGGGACAAGCAGGTAAGGGAAGAAATCAAGTCTTATGGCCGGACTCGATGAAGCAGCAATCATTGGCAACGCTGTCTTCGGGAGGGGGGCGGAGTCGGCTTGTGTTCGTCACGTCAATGCGTCTCTGTGTGTGTCGGAAAAAACAGTGCTTCGGCTTGGAGTCGCCTTGTCACCAAAGTGGGGAGGCGCTCTCCTTCCAGACTGCCGGCCCTCGGACAGATGCAGTTGGCGAACGCATGCAGTACGAGGGTTGGTGTTTGAATTAAAATAGGGATCGATTGGCCACTAAATTGGGAGAAAAAAGGGAAAAATCCAAAATACATTTATAAAAAAAAAAAAAAAAGAAATCAACTCTTCATTCAAGTGGCCCATCCCAGGGGTAGAGCAGGAGTTGGCTCAGTGGCAGGTAGACTGGCAGGCACAAGTCCATCAATGGCTACGTTCCAGCCAACACTGGTCCACAGTGGAGGCTTTTTAAGGGTGACGCCGATTGCTTGATGGCCAGCTGCTGTGCCGGGGTGAAGGAGGGGTCAGCAGGTGTCCAGGGAGAAGAGGGGTTAGGCTTGGGCTTTTGGCTCATGACTTCTATTTATTTAGCACTGGCCTACTGATCTGAGGAATGCTATAATGCTCGACTTCACTCAATGTGGCCAGGGGTGCTCGGGTTGGACCCGTCAAACTGGGCAGTGCTGGCCGCTGAATGTGGCCGAGGCTCGACAATGTATGTGGGCAGGGGTGGTCGCGCTGGCACTACAATCAAGCCCAAAGTCGCGCGACGTTTCGCTGTTTATGTACCTTCTTCAGGCGAGGCCTTATTCAACTAAGAGAGGCAGGGTTAAGCTTAAGGTTAGGGTTAGGCTTTTAAATCCGCATTCCCAAATACATTGCAATTAACCTTGTGCACTGTCCATCGACAAGGTGTTTAGATGGCGGCCACAGTCCCCCACCAACTACCCCACCGTCCCACGCAATCCAAAAATTCAATGGCAGCTAATAATGGTCCCTCAGTTTGGCTCAGTCGCATCATCGGGACCCCAATTTGGTCCCCTGTTTCACTACAACAAAGCCCAAAGTCGCGCGACGTTTCGCTTTTCTTCAACCCTCTTCAGGCGAGGGTTTAGACTTTTCTACGAGCGGCATGTCGGTGGCCTTCTAAGGCTCGTGAAAATCAAATCACTTGATTGGAAGCTGCCAATTTGCCATAACAATATGGAAGGACCTCTAAAATCTGTTGTACATACTTTGTGCTACTGCACTTACCAGCATGCTTTGTGTCTTGCACATTTCCTATGTTCTTGTGGGTTTCGAAACATGTGAACCAATGGAATGTATTTGCTCTTTGTATTTTTATTCGAATTTTGTTATTAGCCAATGATGTGGTGTGGAGTTGTTATGCCCGCGAAATCACGAGCTTCGCAACAGTCCATCTCCTCACGGAGAGGGAGGAGTTAGGCAGCCCGAGTGAGTACGACGAAGAGAGAGGGCCATTTTTCTGCTGCTCCGTCTAAGTACCCGTTTCGCGGAGACTTTATACACAGCCCGTGTACTAGGCCCGCATTTGAGGTCAGGAGTGTTGCGATTGGCCCGCGGTCGTATGCTTGCTGGTGGGCTTTGTTTTAGTATGCCGATTATTTTGTTTATGCCCCATAGCCAGTGTCGCCGCTAGCTAGCTAAGTGCATTTAGCATCCAGTGCTAGTGTGTTAGCTAGCCGACTAGAGTTGTGGAGGCTAGTCAGAAGTCATCGGGCTGCGCTGGACGGTGATCTAACTAGGGGAGCCGCTCTGCTCCATTCCTGGGACCTGTCTGCTATCCAAAGAGGACTCGCTTCATCTGCTCTATCTTCGCCAGGGTTGTTTGAACATTGCAACCTTTGGCCATCTTGCGGCGGGTGGAGGCTGCTACCGGGGAGCCGACACCTGCCAGCTGCTAGGCTAGCACTACGCCTTCCATCCTCTGGACTGCACACAGCCTCCCGGTCGAGGGGGCGATGGGTTGTGAGTAACCCGAAAATTTCATTTATACTCACACACACACGCACACTTTTATCTCGTCGCCTGGGCATCGTAGCGGTGGCTGCCTTGCCCTCCGCTCAGAGAGCTGCTTTAATGTGCACCAACGGGCCCCAACGGAAAGTGCTGGGTATTTGTGTGTTCTTTTGATACTTTCTTCCTGTTTATTGTGACCGCTTGTCCCACCCTGTGTAATTTCAATTAATGTTTATTTAATCAGCAATACTACACTCGTGTGGTACTCTCTCTCTCTCTCTCTCTCTCATTATTATCAAATAAATCCTATTATTATTAATTATATTTCGGGTGTATTGGCAGCTCATTTTCCGCGTATGCAAAGCCTAGGTTACTTATAGAGTGCTGGTAATAAGCTTGTACAGTAATTCAGTACACAGCAGAGTTATAAGATCTGCATTAACCACGTGTTTGTTTCATTCTGGGAAGATATACCATTCACCAGCCTTAGCTAAGTGTAGTATTTTCACAGTGGAGGCACCGCGCTACTAAATTGATTATTATCTTGGTTAATTATTTCTATTATCAATTATCACTAATATTGTCATTAGTGGCACTAGCCTACTAGTACACAGGAGGTTCAGCCAGCTCACCATTCCACCGCTGAGAACTCAGGATCCTGTTGCGCTATTGATTTGTATTGTAACACTTTAGTAACTGGTAGCATTAGGCTTTTGTCTTGTTTAAATGTGCTTGGCGTTGCCCGCCAGTGAAAAAGGGGTTACAAATAGCTTTACACTAGTCCAACTCACCGAGCGGGGGGGCTACGTCCCTCTTTGTCGGAGTCCCTCGTAAAAAGAGAGAGTGAACCACAGCTCCGCCTCTAAATACGTCACTGGGAAATATGACACCACCTCCGGTGGGCGTGTGCTTTCGCCCGGGACAGACGTTCCCTGACCATGCCGTTGTCCCGGGAAAATGGACCCGCCCATCTGTTGGATCGCCAGGTCTTTCTCCGGAAACACCGGATGACGACCCATTCGCCGGGGAGGTAGGAATGGAGAACCTTCTCAGCTGGGGTGGGGAGAGCAGCTGCCACCTGTTTGGGAGACTTGGGAGAGAGCAGAGGAGAGATTACAGCAGTGCTGTAGCATAGCATGCTCGTAAAGAGCGGTTTGGGGAAGAGCTCCCGGCGCAGGGCCCGTTCCCATGGTCGGAGGCCGTCCCATGACAATCTCAAAAGGACTAAGCCCTGCTCTGGAGTGTCTTTGTCGCACGCGCATGTACATAAGTACCAGAGGACGTAAGAAACTGTCTCTGTTGCCAGAGAGCACCAAAGTCCACGCCGAAAGCGTAGCGTGAATCCGTGTAGATGGTGACAGACCAGCCAGCTGCCAGCTCGCAGGCCGCAGAGAGGGCCGTGAGTTCAGCAGCCTGTGCAGAGAGGTGAGAGGGCAATGAGCTGCAATTAAGGCAAGCGGAGGCAGAGCATACGGCCCAACCAACCTGACATTGGCCGGTGGTAAGACAGCGGGAAGCCGACCCATCCACAAAAAGGACAACGGCAGGGTTGGCAAGAGGAGTGGAGCTGAGATCAGGCCGAGGTGAACAAACAGCAGAGACAGCTGCAACGCAGTCGTGTGGTTCACCATCGTCTGGTGAGGGAAGAAGGGTGGCGGGGTTAAGGACAGCGCAACGTTTGACAGTGATGGTGGGCATGTCAAGGAGCACAGTGTTGTAACATAGCCACCGGGCTGCGGACAGCTGTGACCTTTTCTGTTCAAGTAGGAGGACCGGGACCGCATGGGGAACCAGGAGAATAACGTCGGAGTACCCCACGATGTCTCGCGAGGCCATCACAGCCTTTTCAGCAGCAGCGACGGCTCGAAGGCAGCGAGGCAAGCCAGCCGCTACCGGGTCAAGTTTGGCGGAGAAGTAAGCCACAGGGCGCAGCTTGCAGTCCCCCATGAGACTGACTGCAAGAGGACGGAGATCATGCAGCCGTTGCGCTCATCCACAGTTTGAGTGAACGCTTGAGCGGGCTCCGGATAGCCAAGAGTTGGTGCGATTTGGAGCTGGACTTTCAGTCCCTCAAAGGCTTTAGTTGCCTCTGGGGTCCACAAGAGGACCTGTGAGGCGGGTGCATGAGAGTCAATGAGGGCCCGAAGGGGTTTGTCAAAGGTTGCAAATGCCGGAACGAACAAGCGACACAGTAGGAAGCCATGCCTAAGAACAGGGTATCTGCAGGTTTCACTAAGTTAATTTTAAGACTTTTTAAGACCTTTTTAATGCCACTTGGATCGGAATTTAAGACCAAGATCTACAACAAAATATATACATATGGTTGGTAAGCCCTAACGCCCAACAGCTGAATATTTAAACATTTGATTCGCGCGAGTGCAGTTTTATCGAAATGGTTAAACAAATGTATGTTTTGTGACACGCTGATGTTGTAACCGCATTTCTTGACGTTCAGACCGAATATTTAAAGATTTGATTCGCGGAATTTCGCGCGATTGCAATCAGATAAGCTGAAGTCCTCCTCCATGTTGAAAAAGCTGCCAGAAACTACACGCTGCTGTGACTGGTTGATTCGCTGTGAGCATTTGATGACAAAACAACGAATCACAGCAGAGCGCGCAGCGGAGGTCCCTCCCCCCTCCATCTGGCCGATCAATTCTAGCATCAACTTTTCTTCTTCTTCTCTCGGCTGCTATTTTGTCATGACTTAGTTAGCATTTGTCCGCCAAATTCTGTATAGGCTATACCATTTAGCAATTAACCGCTCAGTAAAACCAACATCGGTATTCTTTTCGATAACTAGTTACATTAATATTACCTACAACCGTGAGTTGCAGGTAATATTGCCATGGTATCGCATCATCCAGGTCATTTCTTTGTCTATGGGGGATACATATTTGTTTTAATTACAGGGAATAGCATGCTATAGGTAACAGGTGCGCCTGATACGAACCTGGAATTCATGAAAATAGCATGTGTGTTAGAGTTTGTGGGAGACCCCAAGCGCACGACACCAGACAGAGATGGGGTTAGCCGAAAACTGGCGTACTTTATTCAAACATAGGAAGGCAATGAGCGACAAGGAAAAAACGGAAAGTCCAAGGGGGGAAAAAACTCGCGGGTAATCCAAACGGGAACAAGGCAGGATACTTCCACGGGGAAACCTTGCAAGGGAAAAACATGAACCAAGGGCTGGGATGAGTTCGTAGAGAAAAGGACCGTGAGAGGAGAGTCGCCGCTACTGCGGGGAGGTAACAACACGAACTGACAACGGGCACGTGGGAGGCCACCAAACTTAAGCCCAGCCCTGATGACTAAGCCCGGCCCTGACGAGCCGATTGGCTGCCGGCGTGGGGTGGGCGGGCCACGGTGCGGGGTGGGCGAGCCATAACACTTGTTTCCCTTTTATTTTCTTTTTTTCCCCTCAAAATTCACAGAGTCCCTGGCCTCAGGAATCATAAGGCCCTCGTCTTCCCCGGTGGCAGCGGACTTCTTTTTTGTGGCAAAGAAGGAGGGCAGCCTGAGGCCTTACATAGATTATCGAATGCTACATAACATCACGGTGAAAAATAAATATCCACTCCCCCTTATGAGTTCCACGTTCGAGCCACTCACTCACGCCACGGTGTTCACGAAGCTGGACCTGCGCAGCGCATACCACCTGGTGCGCATCCGGGAAGGGGATGAATGGAAGACGGCCTTCAACACCCACCTAAGGCATTTCGAATACCTCGTTTTGCCCTTCGGCCTGACCAACGCCCCGGCCGTCTTCCAGGCGTTGGTCAACGACGTGCTCCGGGACATGCTGAACACGTTCGCGGTGGTGTACCTGGATGACATCCTCGTGTTCTCCAGGACTGAGGAGGAACACCACCAGCATGTCCGCCTGGTCCTCCAACGGCTGCTGGAGAACAGGCTCTTCGTGAAAGCCGAGAAGTGCGTGTTCCACTCCGCCTCCGTGGAGTTCCTTGGCCACATCGTAGAGAAGGGGCTCGTCCGCACTGACCCCAGGAAGACCCGAGCGGTGGAGGAGTGGGCACGGCCCACTAACAGGACGCAACTCCAGCACTTCCTGGGGTTTGCAAACTTCTACCGGCGCTTCATCAGGGGGTTCAGCCGTGTGGCCGCCCCCCTCACTGCACTCACCTCCAACCTCCGCCCCTTCTCCTGGACCACGGAGGCAGAAGCCGCCTTTTGGCCCTGAAGAGGCTGTTCACAACGGCTCCGGTGCTCGCCCACCCGGACCCCTGCAGGCAGTTCATCGTGGAGGTGGACGCATCGGACACGGGCATCGGAGCCGTCCTCTCCCAGCGGTCGGAGGAGGACCAGAAGATCCACCCGTGCGCCTTCTTCTCCCGGCGTTTCAGTCCTGCGGAGAAGAATTACGACATCGGCAACAGGGAGTTGCTGGCCGTCCACGCCGCCCTAGAGGAGTGGAGACACTGGCTGGAGGGAGCAGGGCAGCCGTTCATCGTATGGTCCGATCACAAGAACCTGACCTACGTGCGGACGGCTAAGAGGCTCAACCCCAGGCAGGCGCGCTGGGCTCTCTTCTTCAGCCGGTTCGACTTCACCCTCACCTACCGCCCGGGCACCAATAACGTCAGGGCAGACGCCCTCTCCCGTCTGTTTCCCGAGGGGTCCCATGACGCCCCAGACACCATCCTTCCCCCGGACCGGGTGGTGGGTGTCGTCACCTGGGCCATCGAATCGGTGGTGAGAAGGGCCCGGCGCGCCCAGCCCGACCCAGGCAATGGACCCCGGAACCGGCTATTTGTGCCTCCCTGTGTCCGGCCCCAGGTGCTGGAGTGGGGCCACTCCAGCCATCTTGCCTGCCACCCCGGTGTCTACTGAACGGCGGCCTTCATCCGCAGGGGTTTCTGGTGGCCCACCATGGAGGCAGACACCAGAGAGTTCGTGGCAGCCTGCACCACCTGCACCCGCAGCAAGGCTCTCCATCGCCCTCCAGCAGGTCTCCTGCGCCCCCTTCCTGTCCCCGGCCGACCTTGGTCCCACATTGCAATGGACTTTGTAACTGGCCTCCCCGTGTCGCAAGGCAATGACACCATTCTGACCATTGTCGACCGGTTTTCCAAGGCCGTCCACTTTGTTGCCCTCACCAAACTCCCCTCTGCAGCCGAGACGGCGGACCTTCTCGTCTCCCACTTCGTCCGACCCCATGGGATTCCCCTGGACATTGTCTCTGACCGTGGTCCCCAGTTCACTTCGAAGGTATGGCAGGCCTTCTGTAAGGGGATTGGGGCCACGGTCAGCCTCTCCTCCGGGTATCACCCCCAGACCAATGGGCAGGCAGAGCACCTGGAGGCGGCTTTGCGTTGTGTTACCACCAGCAACCCCGCCTCCTGGAGCAAGTACCTGCCCTGGGTGGAGTACTCGCTCAACTCCATGGAGAGTTCGGCTACCGGTTTGTCCCCCTTCGAGTGTTCTCTTGGCTATCAACCTCCTCTGTTCCCCCATCAGGAGTTGGAGGTGGCGGTCCCGTCCACGAGGGCCCATCTCCGCCGATGTCGGCGCGTTTGGAAGACTGCCCGGGCCGCTATGTTGCGAGCTACAGAGCGGGCCCGGCGCAGCGCCAACCGGCGGAGAGTGCCGGCTCCAGCTTATCGACCTGGCCAGAAGGTATGGCTCCTGGCCCGGGACCTGCCCTTCCCTACCCTCAACCGGAAGCTGGCTCCCCGCTACGTCGGTCCCTACACCATCGACCGCATCGTCAACCCTTCGGCGGTGCGTCTCCATCTCCCTACCTCACTCAAGATCCATCCCGTCTCCATGTCTCGCGCCTCAAACCGGTAGCCACCAGCCCCCTGTCTCCCCCTGTCCAAGCTCCTCCACCCCCCAGGGTCCTCGACGGTGGTGACATGGTCTGGGATGTCGACCAGCTGCTCGCCGTACGCAGCTGGGGGCGTGGGTACCAATACCTGGTGGACTGGGTTGGCTATGGGCCCGAGGACCGCAGCTGGGTTCCCCGGTCCTACCTGGCCGACCCCGCACTCCTGGAGGAGTTCTATCGGGCCCACCCCAACGCCATCGGACGGTCGCCCGGTGTCTCCCGTAGGAGGGGGGGTCCTGTTGTGGTGACACCGCCCCGAGCTGCCTCCCCGGCACGTTCAAGCCACTCCCCCAGCTCGGACGTGCCGGAAACATCCGAGCGCTCGGCTCGCGCTCTGAGGAGACGAGCGCTGCACTGCACCAGGTGTTTGCCATCATCCATCAGGCACACCTGTGGCAATCAGGCAGCCTTCTACAAGAAGCCTCCCAGAACGTCTCTCTGTGCTTCGACGTACTGAACCCTGCGGTAAAGTTCTGACAAGCCCTCCAGCGTTCCTTGCATTCTGTTTATTCCCCAGTGTCTTATCTTCGTGTCTCTGTTTCCTCCCAAGACTCTCCCTCCGCGATTTCCACGGCTCCCCGCGTCTCCCTCGTCCCCAGCGACCTTCACGTTTTCTCCCCGGACCTCTCCTGCGATCTCCCCCCTTGTCCCTCTATCTGGACCCCTCCCTTCCGACTCGACTTCCCGGATCTCGGACCTGGACTTTCTCGGACAACCCCTCTTGGATCACGGACTGGACTTTCTTGCCAGGTGCACGCACATTTTTTCAACACCTCCTGGTCATTTACATACCGCACCACACATAGGCTAAAAACACTCACGCATAGTTATACACGCAAACCACGGGACACCACACATAGTTTATTCACACATCCCACTAACAGAACGCCTTTTTCACCATACATTTCCCTCCCACAATAAAACGACCGGGCGGCATCTCGGTGGCCTTCTAAGGCTCGTAAAAATCAAATTAACAATCGAAAAAATAGCCAACATTAGTCCAACTCACCGAACAGCGGGCGACGTAGTTCTGCCGGACTCCGTCGAAAAGAGAAAATGGAGCTCCGCCTCTAAATATAAACTGGGAAATATGACACCACCTCCGGTAGATGGCACGCTCTCCGGAAAAGGCGGCCCCCCACGCCGTTGTCACGGGAAACGTGACGCGACATCCGGCAAACGCGCGCCCTCCCCACAGACGGAAAAAAACAGAAAGGGGGAGGAAAAAAAGAAAAAAAAAAGAAAAAAAGGGACAGTGTGTTTTTTCCAGAGACGGGTTAGGGTTAGAGTTATAGGACCGTGTGTCCGAGGAAAGTGACGTGTTGTTGACAAAATTGGAGTTTGGAGAGACTAGCTTGGTGACCTTCTTGGGCCAGATGGCGTAAGAGAGAGACCGAGTCACGGCTGCACTGCGTTGTGGTGGGGGCACAAAGCAGGAGGTCGTCGACGTACTGCCATAGGGTTGAGCCGCGCGTCAGCGTAAGTGTGCTAAGGCTGTCTCGAAGCGCCCCGTTGTAGATCGTGGGGCTTTCACAATCGCCCTGACACAGCCTTGTCCATGTGACCGTCAAATAGGAACGCAAACCAGAACTGGCCGTCAGGATGAACAGGGACGCTGAAGAAAGCGTTGGCAAGGTCCACAACGGTAAACCGCCGTGCAGAAGGGGGAACCTGAGACATAAGGGTGTAGGGATTGGGGACGCAGGGCGTGCGGGCCCTGACAGCTGCATTTACTGCCTGAAGGTCTTGAACGAACCTCCATTCAGTGGGCTGTCCGGGTGGGCGTATCTTCTTCGCGGGGAAGATGGGAGTGGAAACCGGGGAGGTGGGGCAAGGGACAATTATGCCCTTGACACGCAAGGCATTGAATACAGGGCAGATGCCATTAACCGCTTCCGGTTTCAAAGGGTACTGAGGTTGGTGGGGACGGAAGTCGGATTTCGGGGTAATGATGACGGGCTCACAATTACGTATGAGACCTACATCCTATTTCCCGTCAGCCCAAAGATGGGAGGGGATGTTGTGAAGCTGCGGAGCAAGTGCAGTGTGTGTGTGTGTGCCAGTGTATGGGCCTCAGTCACTGACGGTGAGGGGGCGGACAGAGCCAACATTCGTGGCGTCACCGCAACGGTGGCGCTGACGTCTACCCGGTATAATTTTAGTGAGGGGTACCAGTCGCGTGAAGAGTCGGCGGGAAGCCAATCTGACGCCAGAGAAGCTTGTCGCGCGAGTGGACCCGTATCTGTCCACTGGGAACCCCGTGGTTTTACCAAGGAGACGTGCGGGACCGAGTCATCAACCGAAAACAACGCAGTTTGGTCGTTGTCTAATGTACACGTGACATGAGCGGTGCAGTGTAGGTTGTCCGCTGTCATGTAGGTCGATGCGTCCCCTGTTGTGGTGTGTGAGCAAGGGAGCAGAGCCACTGTGTGTATTGGGAGGCGGTAGGAGCCCACATGTAGACCCGTAGAGGGAGGGCGGGGTTATGTGTATGCAAAAAAATATTCGCTGCTGGTAACGAAGTGATGTACAGCCCTGATGAGGTGGAAACAACAGAGATGCCCAGTTGGATCATGCCATCTGTATCCAGCAAATTAAATGGGCAGTTATCAGAAATTAAAACAGGCAATTTTGTTGATGAGCTGTCATCCAGGCAAACAAGCGCACAGGAATGGATAATGGCTCCGTGACACACCTACCACTCGCAACAGTGGAGAGGACCGTTTGGCCGCTCCGTGTTAACCGTGGCCGGCCGATAGGCGGTTCTCACCACCGTTCGTGTGGCTCCCGTGTCTAACAAGAAAGGCAGCTCAGCATTTGCAAGACGCAAGGTTATCATTGGCAGTTTTCGGAAAGCTAGCTCATGAGATACATACTGTCCAACTGGGGAAGCTAACAGCAAAGCAGAGTCTTCATTGCAAATCAGTGTATTTGGTTGTGTCTGTGCATTCATACGACCTGATGTGGCAGCAGATGTGTCCAGGACCCCCTCCTCCTCCTCCCGTGTCGCCTGTCAGTCCGAACTCCGGTATGAGCCTCCCCGTGGGGCCCACTGGTTGTGAGGTCCGTTGCTCCATCCTCGGCCTCTTCCGCGCCTTTGGTTGATGCCCTTGACGGAGTGGACAGTCTTCAGCCCAGTGACCGGGCTGGCCACATGTGAAGCAGCAGTCGTCACCCGGTTGGGGGCCGCTGGGCTGGGCGTGTTGTCACGGGTTCTGACATCGTGAACGGTCCCCGGGTCTGTCCTGTTGCACAGGTTAGTAGGGTGAAGGAAGCCGCTGCGGCACCATGGAGGAGAGAGAGAGAGGTGCGATGTTTGTCCTGAGCCTGCCTTGCCTTCTGTTCTTCTTCCTTTTTCTGCATTTGATCGTGGGCATGATCAGCATGTCTCAGCAAGTCTTCCAGTCGTCTCTTTCCGTATCCTACGCAGTGTGTTTCTATGGCTTTCCTAACTCCGTCCTGCAGGCCGACCAGGAAATGTTTGCAGAGGTGAGTGTTGTGGCTACACCGCCCCGAGCTGCCTCCCCGGCACGTTCAAGCCACTCCCCCAGCTCGGACGTGCCGGAAACATCCCAGCGCTCGGCTCGCGCTCTGAGGAGACGAGCGCTGCACTGCACCAGGTGTTTGCCATCATCCATCAGGCACACCTGTGGAAATAAGGCAGCCTTCTACAAGAAGCCTCCCAGAACGTCTCTCTGTGCTTCGACGTACTGAACCCTGAGGTAAAGTTCTGACAAGCCCTCCAGCGTTCCTTGCATTCTGTTTATTCCCCAGTGTCTTATCTTCGTGTCTCTGTTTCCTCCCAAGACTCTCCCTCCGCGATTTCCACGGCTCCCCGCGTCTCCCTCGTCCCCAGCGACCTTCACGTTTTCTCCCCGGACCTCTCCTGCGATCTCCCCCCTTGTCCCTCTATCTGGACCCCTCCTTTCGGACTCGACTTCCCGGATCTCGGACCTGGACTTTCTCGGACAACCCCTCTTGGATCACAGACTGAACTTTCTTGCCAGGTGCACGCACATTTTTTCAACACCTCCTGGTCATTTACATACCACACCACACATAGGCTAAAAACACTCACACATAGTTATACACGCAAA
The DNA here is from genome assembly GCF_029633865.1 of Lampris incognitus. Lineage (NCBI taxonomy): Eukaryota > Metazoa > Chordata > Actinopteri > Lampriformes > Lampridae > Lampris > Lampris incognitus. Next base: position 35,978 of record NW_026611587.1, on the reverse strand, counting down.
CCACGGGACACCACACATAGTTTATTCACACATCCCACTAACAGAACGCCTTTTTCACCATACATTTCCCTCCCACAATAAAACCCCCCTTTGTAGACTTAGAAGTCATCTCGTGTCTGTCTGTCTTGGGTTTCGCCACACGGGTCAGGTTCTGGTGCGCGAGCACAACAGAACGTCGGAGCCATTATGGACCCAGGCAAACCCAAGGAGCGGACGGTCCCTGTGACGCCCCAGAGCCCCGTCCCCCTAGAGGCAGTAGTAAGAAGTCACAGTTGCCAACTTGCCTCTCTCCGCTCAGAGCTCACTACTGCCTTCACTCGTGTCACCGCAGAGATCAGCGATCTTCAGTCCGGCTCCAAGGCCGTGACGAGCGCGTTAGATGCCCTCACCGCGCAGATCGCTGCACTCTCCACAGCGGTCTCCAGGATGAGCGACCACCCTGCCCTGGCCTCGGTCTCTGCCCCCAGCTCGGCCTTCGGTTTCCCCGTTCCTGGTCCCGACGTTCCCCCTCCTCCGAGTCAACCCCCACTGGACCCCCGGTGCGAGCCTAACTTCCCCTGCCCCAAGGCCTTCGGTGGGGAGTTCGAGCTGTGCAGGGGTTTCCTTGGTCAGTGTGAGCTCCTGTTCAAACACCAGCCAGCCAGGTATAGGACAGGAGAGACCAAGGCAGCCCTTGTCATGTCCCTCCTCACCGGCAAAGCCCTCAGCTGGGCCATAGCGGCGGTAGGCCTTACCGAGCAGCTCGCCTCGGACTATGGTGCCTTCCGCCGCGAGTTCAATCTGGTGTTCGACCACCCAGCTGACGGGCAGGACGCTGCCGGCCGCCTCCATTCCATCCAACAGGGAGCCAGGTCGGTGGCAGATTATTCCTTGGAGGTAAGGATACTCGCGGCAGACAGTGGGTGGGATGACAAAGCGCTCAAGAGCGCGTACAGGAGGGGGCTGAGCGACCCGTTCAAAGATCTCATCGTTCGGGACCGCCCTGCCTCCTTCAACGAACTCGTCACCCTCGCCCTCCAGATGGACGAACGGCTGCAGGAGCGGCGCCAGGAACGCGCCCCGCGCGCTGGCCCCTCCCATAGACTAACCCCCGTCCGTTCTACCGGTGCCTTCCCTGGGTCAGCGTACCGTGGGCTCTCTCCACCCTCACACTCCCCCTCGCAACCCTGGGTGGCTTCTGGATCCAGGCCGGAGGAGGAGCCCATGCAGTTGGGTCGGTCACGGCTCCCGCTGGAGGTTAGGGAGCAGAGGATGCGTGGCCACCTCTGCCTCTACTGCGGGAGGTCGGGCCACTACATCAAGGCCTGCCCGACTCGCCCAAAAAGGCCCGGCTCACTAGTGAGGGGTGTCCTAGTGAGCCTGACGACCCTTCCTCAGCCCCAGCCCAAGAAGGAGCACAACCACCTTTTTCCGGTCACTCTCACCTGGGGTAACGACTCACTGTCTGTTGGTGCACTCCTGGATTTGGGGGCGGACGAGTGTTTGATGGACATCTCGCTGGCCCGGCAGGCCGGCATTCCACTCGTCCCCCTAGACACACCCCTCACAGCCCAAGCCCTAGATGGTCGTTCACTTGGTAAGATCACACATAGCACTGCTTCCCTCACCCTCACCCTTTCGGGTAATCACGTGGAAGCTATCCGTTTCTTGGTTTTGCACGCCCCCACAGCGCCCCTGGTGCTAGGAAGACCGTGGTTGGAACGGCACGATCCTTACATCTCTTGGTCTACTGGGCGGATTTTGGGTTGGAGCGTTGCGTGTCATGCCAACTGCCTTCGCTCCGCCCACTCCCCGTCCAGCGGCCTCAGACCCGTGCCTCCTCCAATGGATCTCACTGGTGTTCCTCCCATTTATCACGATTTAGCCCCTGTATTTAGTAAAGACAGTGCACTTTCCCTCCCCCCTCACCGTCCCTATGATTGTGCCATAGATCTCTTTCCCGGGGCCGCCCTTCCCACCGGTCGGTTGCATAACCTCTCCGTCCCGGAGAAGGAGGCTATGCGCAATTATATCACAGAGTCCCTGGCCTCAGGAATCATAAGGCCCTCGTCTTCCCCGGTGGCAGCGGACTTCTTTTTTGTGGCAAAGAAGGAGGGCAGCCTGAGGCCTTACATAGATTATCGAATGCTAAATAACATCACGGTGAAAAATAAATATCCACTCCCCCTTATGAGTTCCACGTTCGAGCCACTCACTCACGCCACGGTGTTCACGAAGCTGGACCTGCGCAGCGCGTACCACCTGGTGCGCATCCGGGAAGGGGATGAATGGAAGACGGCCTTCAACACCCACCTAAGGCATTTCGAATACCTCGTTATGCCCTTCGGCCTCACCAACGCCCCGGCCGTCTTCCAGGCGTTGGTCAACGACGTGCTCCGGGACATGCTGAACACGTTCGCGGTGGTGTACCTGGATGACATCCTCGTGTTCTCCAGGACTGAGGAGGAACACCACCAGCATGTCCGCCTGGTCCTCCAACGGCTGCTGGAGAACAGGCTCTTCGTGAAAGCCGAGAAGTGCGTGTTCCACTCCGCCTCCGTGGAGTTCCTTGGCCACATCGTGGAGAAGGGGCTCGTCCGCACTGACCCCAGGAAGACCCGAGCGGTGGAGGAGTGGGCACGGCCCACTAACAGGACGCAACTCCAGCGCTTCCTGGGGTTTGCAAACTTCTACCGGCGCTTCATCAGGGGGTTCAGCCGTGTGGCCGCCCCCCTCACTGCACTCACCTCCAACCTCCGCCCCTTCTCCTGGACCACGGAGGCAGAAGCCGCCTTTTGGCCCTGAAGAGGCTGTTCACAACGGCTCCGGTGCTCGCCCACCCGGACCCGTGCAGGCAGTTCATCGTGGAGGTGGACGCATCGGACACGGGCATCGGAGCCGTCCTCTCCCAGCGGTCGGAGGAGGACCAGAAGATCCACCCGTGCGCCTTCTTCTCCCGGCGTTTCAGTCCTGCGGAGAAGAATTACGACATCGGCAACAGGGAGTTGCTGGCCGTCCACGCCGCCCTAGAGGAGTGGAGACACTGGCTGGAGGGAGCAGGGCAGCCGTTCATCGTATGGTCCGATCACAAGAACCTGACCTACGTGCGGACGGCTAAGAGGCTCAACCCCAGGCAGGCGCGCTGGGCTCTCTTCTTCAGCCGGTTCGACTTCACCCTCACCTACCGCCCGGGCACCAAGAACGTCAGGGCAGACGCCCTCTCCCGTCTGTTTCCCGAGGGGTCCCCTGACGCCCCAGACACCATCCTTCCCCCGGCCCGGGTGGTGGGTGTCGTCACCTGGGCCATCGGTGGTGAGAAGGGCCCAGCGCGCCCAACCCGACCCACGCAATGGACCCCGGAACCGGCTATTTGTGCCTCCCTGTGTCCGGCCCCAGGTGCTGGAGTGGGGCCACTCCAGCCATCTTGCTTGCCACCCCGGTGTCTACCGAACGGCGGCCTTCATCCGCAGGGGTTTCTGGTGGCCCACCATGGAGGCAGACACCAGAGAATTCGTGGCAGCCTGCACCACCTGCGCCCGCAGCAAGGCTCTCCATCGCCCTCCAGCAGGTCTCCTGCGCCCCCTTCCTGTCCCCGGCCGACCTTGGTCCCACATTGCCTTGGACTTTGTAACTGGCCTCCCCGTGTCGCAAGGCAATGACACCATTCTGACCATTGTCGACCGGTTTTCCAAGGCCGTCCCCTTTGCTGCCCTCACCAAACTCCCCTCTGCAGCCGAGACGGCGGACCTTCTCGTCTCCCACTTCGTCCGACCCCATGGGATTCCCCTGGACATTGTCTCTGACCGTGGTCCCCAGTTCACTTCGAAGGTATGGCAGGCCTTCTGTAAGGGGATTGGGGCCACGGTCAGCCTCTCCTCCGGGTATCACCCCCAGACCAATGGGCAGGCAGAGCGGGCCAATCAAGCCCTGGAGGCGGCTTTGCGTTGCGTTACCACCAGCAACCCCGCCTCCTGGAGCAAGTACCTGCCCTGGGTGGAGTACTCGTTCAACTCCATGGAGAGTTCGGCTACCGGTTTGTCCCCCTTCGAGTGTTCTCTTGGCTATCAACCTCCTCTGTTCCCCCATCAGGAGTTGGAGGTGGCGGTCCCGTCCACGAAGGCCCATCTCGTTTGGTAGACCGCCCGGGCCGCTCTGTTGCGAGCTACAGAGCGGGCCCGGCGCAGCGCCAACCGGCGGAGAGTGCCGGCTCCAGCTTATCGACCTGGCCAGAAGGTATGGCTCCTGGCCCGGGACCTGCCCTTCCCTACCATCAACCGGAAGCTGGCTCCCCGCTACGTCGGTCCCTACACCATCGACCGCATCGTCAACCCTTCGGCGGTGCGTCTCCATCTCCCTACCTCACTCAAGATCCATCCCGTCTTCCATGTCTCGCGCCTCAAACCGGTAGCCACCAGCCCCCTGTCTCCCCCTGTCCAAGCTCCTCCACCCCCCAGGATCCTCGACGGTGGTGACATGGTCTGGGATGTCGACCAGCTGCTCGCCGTACGCCGCCGGGGGCGTGGGTACCAATACCTGGTGGACTGGGTTGGCTATGGGCCCGAGGACCGCAGCTGGGTTCCCCGGTCCTACCTGGCCGACCCCGCACTCCTGGAGGAGTTCTATCGGGCCCACCCCAACGCCATCGGACGGTCGCCCGGTGTCTCCCGTAGGAGGGGGGGTCCTGTTGTGGTTACACCGCCCCGAGCTGCCTCCCCGGCACGTTCAAGCCACTCCCCCAGCTCGGACGTGCCGGAAACATCCCGAGCGCTGCACTGCACCAGGTGTTTGCCATCATCCATCAGGCACACCTGTGGCAATCAGGCAGCCTTCTACAAGAAGCCTCCCAGAACGTCTCTCTGTGCTTCGACGTACTGAACCCTGCGGTAAAGTTCTGACAAGCCCTCCAGCGTTCCTTGCATTCTGTTTATTCCCCAGTGTCTTACCTTCCTGTCTCTGTTTCCTCCCAAGACTCTCCCTCCGCGATTTCCACGGCTCCCCGCGTCTCCCTCGTCCCCAGCGACCTTCACGTTTTCTCCCCGGACCTCTCCTGCGATCTCCCCCCTTGTCCCTCTATCTGGAACCCTCCTTTCGGACTCGACTTCCCGGATCTCGGACCTGGACTTTCTCGGACAACCCCTCTTGGATCACGGACTGGACTTTCTTGCCAGGTGCACGCACATTTTTTCAACACCTCCTGGTCATTTACATACCGCACCACACATAGGCTAAAAACACTCACGCATAGTTATACACGCAAACCACGGGACACCACACATAGTTTATTCACACATCCCACTAACAGAACGCCTTTTTCACCATACATTTCCCTCCAACAATAAAATGACCGGGCGGCATCTCGGTGGCCTTCTAAGGCTCGTAAAAATCAAATTAACAATCGAAAAAATAGCCAACATTAGTCCAACTCACCGAACAGCGGGCGACGTAGTTCTGCCGGACTCCGTCGAAAAGAGAGAATGGAGCTCCGCCTCTAAATATAAACTGGGAAATATGACACCACCTCCGGTAGATGGCACGCTCTCCGGAAAAGGCGGCCCCCCACGCCGTTGTCACGGGAAACGTGACGCGACATCCGGCAAACGAGCGCCCTCCCCATAGACGGAAAAAAACAGAAAGGGGGAGAAAAAAAGAAAAAAAAAAGAAAAAAAGGGACAGTGTGTTTTTTCCAGAGACGGGTTAGGGTTAGAGTTATAGGACCGTGTGTCCGAGGAAAGTGACGTGTTGTTGACAAAATTGGAGTTTGGAGAGACTAGCTTGGTGACCTTCTTGGGCCAGATGGCGTAAGAGAGAGACCGAGTCACGGCTGCACTGCGTTGTGGTGGGGGCACAAAGCAGGAGGTCGTCGACGTACTGCCATAGGGTTGAGCCGCGCGTCAGCGTAAGTGTGCTAAGGCTGTCTCGAAGCGCCGCGTTGTAGATCGTGGGGCTTTCACAATAGCCCTGACACAGCCTTGTCCATGTGTAAGGCCGACCGTCAAATAGGAATGCAAACCAGAACAGGGACGCTGAAGAAAGCGTTGGCAAGGTCCACAACGGTAAACCGCCGTGCAGAAGGGGGAACCTGAGACATAAGGGTGTAGGGATTGGGGACGCAGGGCGTGCGGGCCCTGACAGCTGCATTTACTGCCTGAAGGTCTTGAACGAACCTCCATTCAGTGGGCTGTCCGGGTGGGCGTATCTTCTTCGCGGGGAAGATGGGAGTGGAAACCGGGGATGTGGGGCAAGGGACAATTATGCCCTTGACACGCAAGGCATTGAATACAGGGCAGATGCCATTAACCGCTTCCGGTTTCAAAGGGTACTGAGGTTGGTGGGGACGGAAGTCGGATTTCGGGGTAATGATGACGGGCTCACAATTACGTATGAGACCTACATCCTATTTCCCGTCAGCCCAAAGATGGGAGGGGATGTTGTGAAGCTGCGGAGCAAGTGCAGTGTGTGTGTGTGTGTATGGGCCTCAGTCACTGATGGTGAGGGGGCGGAAAGAGCCAACATTCGTGGCGTCACCGCAACGGTGGCGCTGACGTCTACCCGGTATAATTTTAGTGAGGGGTACCAGTCGCGTGAAGAGTCGGCGGGAAGCCAATCTGACGCCAGAGAAGCTTGTCGCGCGAGTGGACCCGTATCTGTCCACTGGGAACCCCGTGGTTTTACCAAGGAGACGTGCGGGACCGAGTCATCAACCGAAAACAACGCAGTTTGGTCGGTGTCTAATGTACACGTGACATGAGCGGTGCAGTGTAGGTTGTCCGTTGTCATGTAGGTCGATGCGTCCCCTGTTGTGGTGTGTGAGCAAGGGAGCAGAGCCACTGTGTGTATTGGGAGGCGGTAGGAGCCCACATGTAGACCCGTAGAGGGAGGGCGGGGTTATGTGTATGCAAAAAAATATTCGCTGCTGGTAGCGAAGTGATGTACAGCCCTGATGAGGTGGAAACAACAGAGATGCCCAGTTGGATCATGCCATCTCTATCCAGCAAATTAAATGGGCAGTTATCAGAAATTAAAACAGGCAATTTTGTTGATGAGCTGTCATCCAGGCAAACAAGCGCACAGGAACGGATAATGGCTCCGTGACACACGTACCACTCGCAACAGTGGAGAGGACCGTTTGGCCGCTCCGTGTTAACCGTGGCCGGCCGATAGGCGGTTCTCACCACCGTTCGTGTGGCTCCCGTGTCTAACAAGAAAGGCAGCTCAGCATTTGCAAGACGCAAGGTTATCATTGGCAGTTTTCGGAAAGCTAGCTCATGAGATACATACTGTCCAACTGGGGAAGCTAACAGCAAAGCAGAGTCTTCATTGCAAATCAGTGTATTTGGTTGTGTCTGTGCATTCATACGACCTGATGTGGCAGCAGATGTGTCCAGGACCCCCACCTCCTCCTCCCGTGTCGCCTGTCAGTCCGAACCCCGGTATGAGCCTCCCCGTGGGGCCCACTGGTTGTGAGGTCCGTTGCTCCATCCTCGGCCTCTTCCGCGCCTTTGGTTGATGCCCTTGACGGAGTGGACAGTCTTCAGCCCAGTGACCGGGCTGGCCACATGTGAAGCAGCAGTCGTCACCCGGTTGGGGGCCGCTGGGCTGGGCGTGTTGTCACGGGTTCTGACATCGTGAACGGTCCCCGGGTCTGTCCTGTTGCACAGGTTAGTAGGGTGAAGGAAGCCGCTGCGGCACCATGGAGGAGAGAGAGAGAGGTGCGATGTTTGTCCTGAGCCTGCCTTGCCTTCTGTTCTTCTTCCTTTTTCTGCATTTGATCGTGGGCATGATCAGCATGTCTCAGCAAGTCTTCCAGTCGTCTCTTTCCGTATCCTACGCAGTGTGTTTCTATGGCTTTCCTAACTCCGTCCTGCAGGCCGACCAGGAAATGTTTGCAGAGGTGAGTGTTGTGGTTACACCGCCCCGAGCTGCCTCCCCGGCACGTTCAAGCCACTCCCCCAGCTCGGACGTGCCGGAAACATCCCAGCGCTCGGCTCGCGCTCTGAGGAGACGAGCGCTGCACTGCACCAGGTGTTTGCCATCATCCATCAGGCACACCTGTGGAAATCAGGCAGCCTTCTACAAGAAGCCTCCCAGAACGTCTCTCTGTGCTTCGACGTACTGAACCCTGAGGTAAAGTTCTGACAAGCCCTCCAGCGTTCCTTGCATTCTGTTTATTCCCCAGTGTCTTATCTTCGTGTCTCTGTTTCCTCCCAAGACTCTCCCTCCGCGATTTCCGCATCTCCCTCGTCCCCAGCGACCTTCACGTTTTCTCCCCGGACCTCTCCTGCGATCTCCCCCCTTGTCCCTCTATCTGGACCCCTCCCTTCGGACTCGACTTCCCGGATCTCGGACCTGGACTTTCTCGGACAACCCCTCTTGGATCACGGACTGGACTTTCTTGCCAGGTGCACGCACATTTTTTCAACACCTCCTGGTCATTTACATACCACACCACACATAGGCTAAAAACACTCACGCATAGTTATACACGCAAACCACGGGACACCACACATAGTTTATTCACACATCCCACTAACAGAACGCCTTTTTCACCATACATTTCCCTCCCACAATAAAACCCCCCTTTGTAGATTTAGAAGTCATCTCGTGTCTGTCTGTCTTGGGTTTCGCCACACGGGTCAGGTTCTGGTGCGCGAGCACAACAGAACGTCGGAGCCATTATGGACCCAGGCAAACCCAAGGAGCGGACGGTCCCTGTGACGCCCCAGAGCCCCGTCCCCCTAGAGGCAGTAGTAAGAAGTCACAGTTGCCAACTTGCCTCTCTCCGCTCAGAGCTTACTACTGCCTTCACCCGTGTCACCGGAGAGGTCAGCGATCTTCAGTCCGGCTCCCAGGCCGCGACGAGCGCGTTAGATGCCCTCACCGCGCAGATCCCTGCACTCTCCACAGCGGTCTCCAGGATGAGTGACCACCCTGCCCTGGCCTCGGTCTCTGCCCCCAGCTCGGCCTTCTGTTTCCCCGTTCCTGGTCCCGACGTTCCCCCTCCTCCGAGTCAACCCCCACTGGACCCCTGGTGCGAGCCTAACCTCCCCTGCCCGAAGGCCTTCGGTGGGGAGTTCGAGCTGTGCAGGGGTTTCCTTGGTCAGTGTGAGCTCCTGTTCAAACACCAGCCAGCCAGGTATAGGACAGGAGAGACCAAGGTAGCCCTTGTCATGTCCCTCCTCACCGGCCAAGCCCTCAGCTGGGCCATAGCGGCGGTAGGCCATACCGAGCAGCTCGCCTCGGACTATTGTGCCTTCCGCCGCGAGTTTAATCTGGTGTTCGACCACCCAGCTGACGGGCAGGACGCTGCCGGCCGCCTCCATTCCATCCAACAGGGAGCCAGGTCGGTGGCAGATTATTCCTTGGAGGTAAGGATACTCGCGGCAGACAGTGGGTGGGATGACACTGCGCTCAAGTGCGCGTACAGGAGGGGGCTGAGCGACCCCATCAAAGATCTCATCGTTCGGGACCGCCCTGCCTTCTTCAACGAGCTCGTCACCCTCGCCCTCCAGATGGACGAACGGCTGCAAGAGCGGCGCCAGGAACGCGCCCCTCGCGCTGGCCCCTCCCATAGACCAACCCCCGTCCGTTCTACCGGTGCCTTCCCTGGGTCAGCGTCCCGTGGGCTCTCTCCACCCTCACACTCCCCCTCGCAACCCTGGGTGGCTTCTGGATCCAGGCCGGAGGAGGAGCCCATGCAGTTGGGTCGGTCACGGCTCCCGCTGGAGGTTAGGGAGCAGAGGATGCGTGGCCACCTCTGCCTCTACTGCGGGAGGTCGGGCCACTACATCAAGGCCTGCCCGACTCGCCCAAAAAGGCCCGGCTCACTAGTGAGGGGTGTCCTAGTGAGCCTGACGACCCTTCCTCAGCCCCAGCCCAAGAAGGAGCACAACCACCTTTTTCCGGTCACTCTCACCTGGGGTAACGACTCACTGTCTGTTGGTGCACTCCTGGATTCGGGGGCGGACGAGTGTTTGATGGACATCTCGCTGGCCCGGCAGGCCGGCATTCCACTCGTCCCCCTAGACACACCCCTCACAGCCCAAGCCCTAGATGGTCGTTCACTTGGTAAGATCACACATAGCACTGCTTCCCTCACCCTCACCCTTTCGGGTAATCACGTGGAAGCTATCCGTTTCTTGGTTTTGCACGCCCCCACAGCGCCCCTGGTGTTAGGAAGACCGTGGTTGGAACGGCACGATCCCTACATCTCTTGGTCTACTGGGCGGATTTTGGGTTGGAGCGTTGCGTGTCATGCCAACTGCCTTCGCTCCGCCCACTCCCCGTCCAGCGGCCTCAGACCCGTGCCTCCTCCCACGGATCTCACTGGTGTTCCTCCCATTTATCACGATTTAGCCCCTGTATTTATTTAGTAAAGACAGTGCAACCCAGCCACTGAGGATGCACAAGCCAGTGCATCCTTAGTGCCGGTCCCAAGCCCGGACAAATGGGGAGGGTTGCGTCAGGAAGGGCATCCGGCGTAAAATCTTTGCCAAATCAAATATGCGGATCATAAATAAGACTTACATACCGGATCGGTCGAGGCCCGGGTTACCAACGACCGCCACCGGTACTGTTAACCAGCAGGGTGTCGGTGGAAACTATGCTACTGTTGGGCGAAGGAGAAGGAGAGGAGGAAAGCATGTCCAGAGGCAGCTAGAGAGGAGGAAGGGTAGGCATGTGGAGGTGAGAGTTGGAACTTTGAATGTTGGCACTATGACTGGTAAAGGGAGAGAGCTGGCTGACATGATGGAAAGAAGAAAGGTAGGCATACTGTGTGTGCAAGAGACCAGGTGGAAGGGGAGTAAGGCCAGGAGTATCGGAGGTGGGTTCAAACTCTTCTACCATGGTGTGAATGGGAGGAGAAATGGGGTAGGGGTAATTCTGAAGGAAGAGTATGTCAAGAGCGTGCTGGAGGTGAAGAGAGTGTCAGACAGAGTGATGAGTATGAAGCTGGAAATTGAAGGTTTATTGCTGAATGTTATCAGCGTATATGCCCCGCAAGTTGGGTGTGAGATGGATGAAAAAGAAGAATTCTGGAATGAGTTGGACGACATGGTGGAGAGGGTACCCAAGGAGGAGAGAGTGGTGATTGGAGCGGACTTCAATGGACATGTTGGTGAAGGGAACAGAGGTGATGAGGAGGTGATGGGAAAGTATGGAGTCAAGAAGAGAAATGTGGAAGGACAGATGGTGGTCGATTTTGCGAAAAGGATGGAAATGGCTGTGGTGAATACATATTTCAAGAAGAGGGAGGAACACAGGGTGACGTACAAGAGTGGAGGGAAGTGCACACAGGTGGACTATATCTTATGTAGAAGGCACCATCTAAAAGGGATTGGAGACTGCAAGGTGGTGACAGGGGAGAGCGTAGCCAGGCAGCATCGGATGGTGGTCTGTAGGATGACTTTGGAGACCAAGAAGAGGAAGCGAGTGAAGACACAGCCGAAGATCAAATGGTGGAAGTTGAAGAAGGAAGACTGTTGTGTGGAGTTCAGGCAGGAGTTAAGACAGGCACTGGGTGGTAGTGAAGAGTTGCCAGATGGCTGGAAAACCACTGCAGAAAGAGTGAGGGAGACAGCTAGGAAGGTACTTGGTGTGTCATCAGGACAGAGAAAGGAAGACAAGGAGACTTGGTGGTGGGATGAGGAAGTACAGCAAATTATACAGAGGAAAAGGTTGGCAAAGAAGAAGTGGGATAGTCAGAGAGATGAAGAAAGTAGACAGGAGTACAAGGAGATGCAGCGTAAAGCAAAGAGAGAGGTGGCAAAGGCAAAGGAAAAGGCGTATGGTGAGTTGTATGACAGATTAGACACTAAGGAAGGAGAAAAGGACTTGTACCGATTGGCTAGACAGAGGGACCAAGCTGCAAAGGATGTGCAGCAAGTTAGGGCGATCAAGGATAGAGATGGAAATGTGCTGACAAGCGGGGAGAGTGTGCTAAGAAGGTGGAAGGAATACTTTGAGGGGCTGATGAATGAAGAAAATGAGAGAGAGAGAAGGTTGGATGATGTAGGGATAGTGAATCAGGAAGTTCAGCGGATTAGCAAGGAGGAAGTGAGGGCAGCTATGAAGAGGATGAAGAATGGAAAGGCAGTTGGTCCTGATGACATACCTGTGGAGGCATGGAGATGTTTAGGAGAGATGGCAGTGGACTTTCTAACTAGATTGTTTAACACAATCCTGGAAAGTGAGAGGATGCCTGAGGAGTGGAGAAGAAGCATACTGGTACCGATTTTCAAGAACAAGGGCGATGTGCAGAACTGTAACAACTACAGAGGTATAAAGTTGATCAGCCACAGCATGAAGATTTGGGAAAGAGTAATAGAAGCTAGGTTAAGAGGAGAGGTGACGATCAGCGAGCAGCAGTATGGTTTCATGCCACGAAAGAGCACCACAGATGCGATGTTTGCTTTGAGAATGTTGATTGAGAAGTATAGAGAAGGCCAGAAAGAGTTGCATTGTGTCTTTGTAGATTTAGAGAAAGCTTATGACAGAGTACCGAGAGAGGAGGTGTGGTATTGTATGAGGAAGTCAGGAGTTGCAGAGAAGTATGTAGGAGTGGTGCAGGATACGTATGAGGGAAGTGTGACAATGGTGAGGTGTGCGGTTGGAATGACGGATGGGTTCAAGGTGGAGGTGGGATTACATCAAGGATCGGCTCTTAGCCCTTTCTTGTTTGCAATGGTGATGGACAGGTTGACGGACAAGATCAGGCAGGAGTCTCCATGGACGATGATGTTCGCGGATGACATTGTGATCTGTAGTGAGAGTAGGGTGCAGGTTGAGGAGAGCCTGGAGAGGTGGAGGTATGCACTAGAGAGAAGAGGAATGAAAGTCAGTAGGAGCAAGACGGAATACCTATGCGTGAATGAGAGAGAGGACAGTGGAATGGTCAGGATGCAAGGAGTGGAGGTGACAAAGACATCTGAGTTTAAATACTTGGGGTCAACTGTCCAAAGTAACGGGGAGTGCAGTAGAGAGGTGAAAAAGAGAGTGCAGGCAGGTTGGAGTGGGTGGAGAAGTGTGTCAGGAGTGATTTGCGACAGAAGGGTACCAGCAAGAGTTAAAGGGAAAGTTTACAAGATGGTTGTGAGACCAGCTATGTTATATGGTTTGGAGACAGTGGCACTGACGAAAAGACAGGAGGCGGAGCTGGAGGTGGCAGAGTTGAAGATGCTAAGATTTTCACTGGGAGTAACGAAGAAGGACAGGATTAGGAACGATTATATTAGAGGGACCGCTCAGGTTGGACGGTTTGGAGACAAAGCAAGAGAGGCAAGATTGAGATGGCTTGGACATGTGTGGAGGAGAGATGCTGAGTATATTGGGAGAAGGATGCTGAATATGGAGCTGCCAGGGAAGAGGAGAAGAGGAAGGCCAAAGAGGAGGTTTATGGATGTGGTGAGGGAAGACATGCAGGTGGCTGGTGTGACAGAGGAAGACGCAGAAGACAGGAAGAAATGGAAACGGATGATCCGCTGTGGCGACCCCTAACGGGAGCAGCCGAAAGTAGTAGTAGATTTAGTAAAGACAGTGCACTTTCCCTCCCCCCTCACCGTCCCTATGATTGTGCCATTGATCTCTTTCCCGGGGCCGCCCTTCCCACCGGTCGGTTGCATAACCTCTCCGTCCCGGAGAAGGAGGCTATGCGCAATTATATCACAGAGTCCCTGGCCTCAGGAATCATAAGGCCCTCGTCTTCCCCGGTGGCAGCGGACTTCTTTTTTGTGGCAAAGAAGGAGGGCAGCCTGAGGCCTTACATAGATTATCGAATGCTACATAACATCACGGTGAAAAATAAATATCCACTCCCCCTTATGAGTTCCACGTTCGAGCTACTCACTCACGCCACGGTGTTCACGAAGCTGGACCTGCGCAGCGCGTACCACCTGGTGCGCATCCGGGAAGGGGATGAATGGAAGACGGCCTTCAACACCCACCTAAGGCATTTCGAATACCTCGTTATGCCCTTCGGCCTCACCAACGCCCCGGCCGTCTTCCAGGCGTTGGTCAACGACGTGCTCCGGGACATGCTGAACACGTTCGCGGTGGTGTACCTGGATGACATCCTCGTGTTCTCCAGGACTGAGGAGGAACACCACCAGCATGTCCGCCTGGTCCTCCAACGGCTGCTGGAGAACAGGCTCTTCGTGAAAGCCGAGAAGTGCGTGTTCCACTCCGCCTCCGTGGAGTTCCTTGGCCACATCGTGGAGAAGGGGCTCGTCCGCACTGACCCCAGGAAGACCCGAGCGGTGGAGGAGTGGGCACGGCCCACTAACAGGACGCAACTCCAGCGCTTCCTGGGGTTTGCAAACTTCTACCGGCGCTTCATCAGGGGGTTCAGCCGTGTGGCCGCCCCCCTCACTGCACTCACCTCCAACCTCCGCCCCTTCTCCTGGACCACGGAGGCAGAAGCCGCCTTTTGGCCCTGAAGAGGCTGTTCACAACGGCTCCGGTGCTCGCCCACCCGGACCCGTGCAGGCAGTTCATCGTGGAGGTGGACGCATCGGACACGGGCATCGGAGCCGTCCTCTCCCAGCGGTCGGAGGAGGACCAGAAGATCCACCCGTGCGCCTTCTTCTCCCGGCGTTTCAGTCCTGCGGAGAAGAATTACGACATCGGCAACAGGGAGTTGCTGGCCGTCCACGCCGCCCTAGAGGAGTGGAGACACTGGCTGGAGGGAGCAGGGCAGCCGTTCATCGTATGGTCCGATCACAAGAACCTGACCTACGTGCGGACGGCTAAGAGGCTCAACCCCAGGCAGGCGCGCTGGGCTCTCTTCTTCAGCCGGTTCGACTTCACCCTCACCTACCGCCCGGGCACCAAGAACGTCAGGGCAGACGCCCTCTCCCGTCTGTTTCCCGAGGGGTCCCCTGACGCCCCAGACACCATCCTTCCCCCGGCCCGGGTGGTGGGTGTCGTCACCTGGGCCATCGGTGGTGAGAAGGGCCCAGCGCGCCCAACCCGACCCACGCAATGGACCCCGGAACCGGCTATTTGTGCCTCCCTGTGTCCGGCCCCAGGTGCTGGAGTGGGGCCACTCCAGCCATCTTGCTTGCCACCCCGGTGTCTACCGAACGGCGGCCTTCATCCGCAGGGGTTTCTGGTGGCCCACCATGGAGGCAGACACCAGAGAATTCGTGGCAGCCTGCACCACCTGCGCCCGCAGCAAGGCTCTCCATCGCCCTCCAGCAGGTCTCCTGCGCCCCCTTCCTGTCCCCGGCCGACCTTGGTCCCACATTGCCTTGGACTTTGTAACTGGCCTCCCCGTGTCGCAAGGCAATGACACCATTCTGACCATTGTCGACCGGTTTTCCAAGGCCGTCCCCTTTGCTGCCCTCACCAAACTCCCCTCTGCAGCCGAGACGGCGGACCTTCTCGTCTCCCACTTCGTCCGACCCCATGGGATTCCCCTGGACATTGTCTCTGACCGTGGTCCCCAGTTCACTTCGAAGGTATGGCAGGCCTTCTGTAAGGGGATTGGGGCCACGGTCAGCCTCTCCTCCGGGTATCACCCCCAGACCAATGGGCAGGCAGAGCGGGCCAATCAAGCCCTGGAGGCGGCTTTGCGTTGCGTTACCACCAGCAACCCCGCCTCCTGGAGCAAGTACCTGCCCTGGGTGGAGTACTCGTTCAACTCCATGGAGAGTTCGGCTACCGGTTTGTCCCCCTTCGAGTGTTCTCTTGGCTATCAACCTCCTCTGTTCCCCCATCAGGAGTTGGAGGTGGCGGTCCCGTCCACGAAGGCCCATCTCGTTTGGTAGACCGCCCGGGCCGCTCTGTTGCGAGCTACAGAGCGGGCCCGGCGCAGCGCCAACCGGCGGAGAGTGCCGGCTCCAGCTTATCGACCTGGCCAGAAGGTATGGCTCCTGGCCCGGGACCTGCCCTTCCCTACCATCAACCGGAAGCTGGCTCCCCGCTACGTCGGTCCCTACACCATCGACCGCATCGTCAACCCTTCGGCGGTGCGTCTCCATCTCCCTACCTCACTCAAGATCCATCCCGTCTTCCATGTCTCGCGCCTCAAACCGGTAGCCACCAGCCCCCTGTCTCCCCCTGTCCAAGCTCCTCCACCCCCCAGGATCCTCGACGGTGGTGACATGGTCTGGGATGTCGACCAGCTGCTCGCCGTACGCCGCCGGGGGCGTGGGTACCAATACCTGGTGGACTGGGTTGGCTATGGGCCCGAGGACCGCAGCTGGGTTCCCCGGTCCTACCTGGCCGACCCCGCACTCCTGGAGGAGTTCTATCGGGCCCACCCCAACGCCATCGGACGGTCGCCCGGTGTCTCCCGTAGGAGGGGGGGTCCTGTTGTGGTTACACCGCCCCGAGCTGCCTCCCCGGCACGTTCAAGCCACTCCCCCAGCTCGGACGTGCCGGAAACATCCCGAGCGCTGCACTGCACCAGGTGTTTGCCATCATCCATCAGGCACACCTGTGGCAATCAGGCAGCCTTCTACAAGAAGCCTCCCAGAACGTCTCTCTGTGCTTCGACGTACTGAACCCTGCGGTAAAGTTCTGACAAGCCCTCCAGCGTTCCTTGCATTCTGTTTATTCCCCAGTGTCTTACCTTCCTGTCTCTGTTTCCTCCCAAGACTCTCCCTCCGCGATTTCCACGGCTCCCCGCGTCTCCCTCGTCCCCAGCGACCTTCACGTTTTCTCCCCGGACCTCTCCTGCGATCTCCCCCCTTGTCCCTCTATCTGGAACCCTCCTTTCGGACTCGACTTCCCGGACCTCGGACCTGGACTTTCTCGGACAACCCCTCTTGGATCACGGACTGGACTTTCTTGCCAGGTGCACGCACATTTTTTCAACACCTCCTGGTCATTTACATACCGCACCACACATAGGCTAAAAACACTCACGCATAGTTATACACGCAAACCACGGGACACCACACATAGTTTATTCACACATCCCACTAACAGAACGCCTTTTTCACCATACATTTCCCTCCAACAATAAAATGAGCGGGCGGCATCTCGGTGGCCTTCTAAGGCTCGTAAAAATCAAATTAACAATAAAAAAAAAAAGCCAACATTAGTCCAACTCACCGAACAGCGGGCGACGTAGTTCTGCCGGACTCCGTCGAAAAGAGAGAATGGAGCTCCGCCTCTAAATATAAACTGGGAAATATGACACCACCTCCGGTAGATGGCACGCTCTCCGGAAAAGGCGGCCCCCCACGCCGTTGTCACGGGAAACGTGACGCGACATCCGGCAAACGAGCGCCCTCCCCATAGACGGAAAAACAACAGAAAGGGGGAGAAAAAAAGAAAAAAAAAAGAAAAAAAGGGACAGTGTGTTTTTTCCAGAGACGGGTTAGGGTTACAGTTACAGGACCGTGTGTCCGAGGAAAGTGACGTGTTGTTGACAAAATTGGAGTTTGGAGAGACTAGCTTGGTGACCTTCTTGGGCCAGATGGCTTAAGAGAGAGACCGAGTCACGGCTGCACTGCGTTGTGGTGGGGGCACAAAGCAGGAGGTCGTCGACGTACTGCCATAGGGTTGAGCCGCGCGTCAGCGTAAGTGTGCTAAGGCTGTCTCGAAGCGCCGCGTTGTAGATCGTGGGGCTTTCACAATAGCACTGACACAGCCTTGTCCATGTGTAAGGCCGACCGTCAAATAGGAACGCAAACCAGAACAGGGACGCTGAAGAAAGCGTTGGCAAGGTCCACAACGGTAAACCGCCGTGCAGAAGGGGGAACCTGAGACATAAGGGTGTAGGGATTGGGGACGCAGGGCGTGCGGGCCCTGACAGCTGCATTTACTGCCTGAAGGTCTTGAACGAACCTCCATTCAGTGGGCTGTCCGGGTGGGCGTATCTTCTTCGCGGGGAAGATGGGAGTGGAAACCGGGGAGGTGGGGCAAGGGACAATTATGCCCTTGACACGCAAGGCATTGAATACAGGGCAGATGCCATTAACCGCTTCCGGTTTCAAAGGGTACTGAGGTTGGTGGGGACGGAAGTCGGATTTCGGGGTAATGATGACGGGCTCACAATTACGTATGAGACCTACATCCTATTTCCCGTCAGCCCAAAGATGGGAGGGGATGTTGTGAAGCTGCGGAGCAAGTGCAGTGTGTGTGTGTGTGTGTGTGTGTGTGTGTGTGTGTGTGTATGGGCCTCAGTCACTGACGGTGAGGGGGCGGAAAGAGCCAACATTCGTGGCGTCACCGCAACGGTGGCGCCACGAATGTGAGGGGGACCAGTCGCGTGAAGAGTCGGCGGGAAGCCAATCTGACGCCAGAGAAGCTTGTCGCGCGAGTGGACCCGTATCTGTCCACTGGGAACCCCGTGGTTTTACCAAGGAGACGTGCGGGACCGAGTCATCAACCGAAAACAACGCAGTTTGGTCGGTGTCTAATGTACACGTGACATGAGCGGTGCAGTGTAGGTTGTCCGCTGTCATGTAGGTCGATGCGTCCCCTGTTGTGGTGTGTGAGCAAGGGAGCAGAGCCACTGTGTGTATTGGGAGGCGGTAGGAGCCCACATGTAGACCCGTAGAGGGAGGGCGGGGTTATGTGTATGCAAAAAAATATTCGCTGCTGGTAACGAAGTGATGTACAGCCCTGATGAGGTGGAAACAACAGAGATGCCCAGTTGGATCATGCCATCTCTATCCAGCAAATTAAATGGGCAGTTATCAGAAATTAAAACAGGCAATTTTGTTGATGAGCTGTCATCCAGGCAAACAAGCGCACAGGAACGGATAATGGCTCCGTGACACACGTACCACTCGCAACAGTGGAGAGGACCGTTTGGCCGCTCCGTGTTAACCGTGGCCGGCCGATAGGCGGTTCTCACCACCGTTCGTGTGGCTCCAGTGTCTAACAAGAAAGGCAGCCCAGCATTTGCAAGATGCAAGGTTATCATTGGCAGTTTTCGGAAAGCTAGCTCATGAGATACATACTGTCCAACTGGGGAAGCTAACAGCAAAGCAGAGTCTTCATTGCAAATCAGTGTATTTGGTTGTGTCTGTGCATTCATACGACCTGATGTGGCAGCAGATGTGTCCAGGACCCCCCCCTCCTCCTCCCATGTCGCCTGTCAGTCCGAACCCCGGTATGAGCCTCCCCGTGGGGCCCACTGGTTGTGAGGTCCGTTGCTCCATCCTCGGCCTCTTCCGCGCCTTTGGTTGATGCCCTTCACGGAGTGGACAGGGTTCAGCCCAGTGACCAGGCTGGCCACATGTGAAGCAGCAGTCGTCACCCGGTTGGGGGCCGCTGGGCTGGGCGTGTTGTCACGGGTTCTGACATCGTGAACGGTCCCCGGGTCTGTCCTGTTGCACAGGTTAGTAGGGTGAAGGAAGCCGCTGCAGCGCCATGGAGGAGAGAGAGAGAGGTGCGATGTTTGTCCTGAGCCTGCCTTGCCTTCTGTTCTTCTTCCTTTTTCTGCATTTGATCGTGGGCATGATCAGCATGTCTCAGCAAGTCTTCCAGTCGTCTCTTTCCGTATCCTACGCAGTGTGTTTCTATGGCTTTCCTAACTCCGTCCTGCAGGCCGGCCAGGAAATGTTTGCAGAGGTGAGTTTCCCATTGGCCTCTCGCCGTGGACGGGGGAGAGAGAACTGGTGGCGGTTGGGGTGTTGGTGGTGGTGGTGGTGTCAGACGGGGTGTCGGTGGTGGTCCCAGGATCGGTCTCATGGCGCCGCGTTGTTGGACAGGTTGTTGGACGCACCCGGAGTCGTCAGAGGGGTGTCCCAGAGACATCGCTATGAGCTGCGGATATAAGGAAGACAAAAGGAGAGAGAGAGGCTGGCTGCCATGTGAGTATGGCGGAGGGGTGGATGTCAGAGATGGATTAGGAGAGGTGTGTGAGAACGGGTCTTTGGTTGATACGTGAGCTGTCGTATCTCTGTCTTTGTCCGAGTCGTCGCTGCGCGTCATAGTCCTCTGTAGCCTTTTTCTTTCCCTACTTTCACACTCTTTCTCCCACATTCCCAAAATTCTTTCTTGCTCTGCCATATACTCTAACCATGTTGTAGGAATCTTTTTCCTTTCTAAGACCTTCGCTTTTCCCTTTTCCATGGACTGTCGGACTTTCATTAGTTTATTCTTGCTCAAAGTTCCTTCAACAGGAAACCCATGATCCTGCATCCAGTTTAAAATATATTTTACCGAGTCTTCACCATATTTCCTTATCACTCATTATCTGATAGATCGGACCCTCCATATCTATCGGGGGCGGTTTACTGCCCTTTTTTCCCTTTTATTTTCTTTTTTTCCCCTCAAAATTCACTTGATCCTACCAAATGACCACTTCTATTAGTGCGAGACCGAGGGTGAACAGCCGCTTAATTGTCAGTGCACGACCTCATCTGGTTTCAATAGTATGCGTTTTAAATGATCATTTTATCCTTTAAAGAATTCTGCTTACCCGTGCGATGAATCTCCCAGGGTTTTGCTGAGGGATCTCAGCGACACCGAACAAACGGACCACCCGCCTCTCCCTTTCTTCTTCTCAAACCTGGTGAGGTTATTGGGAGATCGGTGACTATGTTCTTGTCCCGAGATGATCAGTCAGCCGGTTGTCCGTCTGGCGGGGCGACGTGAGATCCCGCTTCTGACACCAAATTGTTGTGGATTTTCCTTTATCCTTTTAATGGGCTCTTGCCCCAGCAACCTCTGGGGAGAATAATCATCGGACAAATATTGAAGCAAACAGAGAATCTTTAATGCATCTGCAGATGGAGAGACATAAGGCCACACAGAGGTTCGTCTGTGAGGATATGCTCTGCCTCTGAGCTGGAGATAGTGGTTTTTTATACAACAGTCCGTCGCGTCATACACTATGTTTCCTGCGTCAACTAAGGTGTAATCTTACAAAGGAATGAAGGAAACATCTACGTTAATCACGTTCTGTGCCTCGTGAGTGTCTGTACGCCTGTTGCACTTGTCTTTTGCTGTACCTGGCCGTTCCTGGGATGCGGCAATGGGGAGGCAAGCATAGTAACAGTTGCTATGTGGCCCCATGGAAGGTACGCATGAGAACAATGGTTATGTGTGTCTGCAGTGAGTGAGAAGTTTCATACACACAGACAAGTGGAAAACTACAGAGTACATACGGAGTGCATATGGAGAACATTTTGTACTCCACATACATCACCAACATCCTGCTCAGCTCTCCCCTTCTCAGCCTCCTCCTGCTCAGCTGCACCACTCTCCTCTCAGAGCCTCACCGCAGCCACATCGTCATGACACGACTGGTACGAATGACATTGCGAGGTACTTGGTGCGCCGAGAGCTTGTGAATTCCGGTCTCATCCAGTTCAACGAGCGCCCAGAAAATTATTGGGCATGGAAGTCCTCTTTCTTCAACGCCATTGAAGGACTGAACTTAACTGCCAGCAAGGAGCTCGACCTCTTGACAAAGTCGTTAGGAAAAGAGTTCTCAGAGCACGTTACAAGGATTCGCTATGTGCACGTCGCCGACCCTGTAGTGGGCCTACAACATGTCTGGGAACGCCTAGAAGAGTGCTCCCCTGAAGTGATCGAGAGAGCGCTCTTCGAGAGGATAGAGAACTTTCCAAAAATCTCTCAGAAAGACCCCGTAAAGTTGAGGGAACTGGGAGACCTGCTGATGGAGTTAGACTCTGCTAAGTGTGAGGGCTACCTGCCGGGGCTCTCGTACCTGGACACCGCCAGGGGTGTCAACCCGATCGTTGAGAAGCTGCCACACAGTCTACAAGAGAGGTGGATAACTAAGGGTTCCCAGTACAAAGAGCAGCACCATGCCCCCCCCCATTCACCTTCTTCGCAGACTTCCTCTGCAGCGAGGCACACAGAAGAAACGACCCCAGCTTTACTCTCCCTTCAGCTCCCTCGAAAACGTCCAGCAAGTCCTCCACAGGGTTCTCAAAACATGAGCGATCAGAAAAGGAATCAAGACACGCCAAAACGAATGTCTCCACCCACAAGACAGAGGTCTCAACAAACCGCTCAGCTTCTCAGTCACGCAGTTCGAGCAGCATGCCTGGCGACAAAGGGAAACAATGTCCCATCCATCAGAAGCGCCATCCTCTAAAGAAATGTCGGGGTTTTCGAAGCAAGTCTCTTGAGGAGCGCAAAGCCTTTCTGAAAGAGAATGGTGCCTGCTACAGGTGTTGCTCCTCCACAACTCACTTGGCGAAGAACTGTAAGGCAACTTTGAAGTGCAGCGAATGTGAGAGCGATGACCACATAGCGGCGCTCCACCCTGGACCTCCTCCACGGGACAAAAAAGACAAGGACCCCACCTCAGAGCATGGCGGGGAGAGTGAAGAGGAGGCGCCTCCACCAGCAGTCACCTCTAAATGCACAGCACACCCAGACAGAGCTAGTAACGTCTACATCGTCCTGGACGACCAGAGCAACAGATCTCTGGCGAGGTCTGATTTCTTCTACCTCATCCAAATCAGAGGTTCAGACTCACCGTACACCCTGCGTACATGTGCAGGAGTCACCGATACATCTGGAGGAAGAGCCACAGGGTTCTTGGCGGAGTCGTTGGATGGAAAAAACAAGTGTGCTGCTTCCAACACTCATTGAGTGCAACCATATGCCTGACGATCGGTCAGAAATCCCGACCCCAGAAGCTGCACAGCACCACAGCCACCTGAAGTCCATCGCTCGCAGAATCCCTCGCCTGGACCCTGAAGCCCAGATCCTGATACTTCTGGGACGCCACATCCTTCAGGTCCACAAAGTCAGGGAGCAACGCAATGGTCCTCCCAGCGCCCCCTATGCCCAACGTCTAGACCTGGGTTGGGTGGTTATAGGGGACGTGTGCCTGGGTTCAGCCCACAAGCCAGCAGCTGTGACTTCCTATCGCACCAGCGTGCTAGAAAACGGAAGGCCATCTCTCCTCACTCTGTGCCCCAACCGTCTCCAGGTCAAGGAAAGGTTCCTCCTTACAGCATCAAACATGACACCCCAGTCCCTGATGACGACAAAGTGGGGCTTTCCATCGAAGATCGTCTGTTCCTGGAGTTCATGGACAGAGAGATGGTGATGGACGACACAAACAGCTGGGTGGCGCCTCTCCCATTCCGATCCCCTCGTCGACGGCTCCCGAACAATCGAGACCAAGCTCTCAGCAGACTTACCTCTCCCCGCCGCACCCTGGAAAGAAAGCCTAAGATGAAAGCCGACTTCGTCACACCTTCATGCAAAACATCTTTGATCACGACCAGGCTGAGTTGGCCCCACCACTACCGGAGGGAAGTGAGTGCTGGTACTTACTTATCTTCGGCGTCTACCATCCTCAAAAGCCAGACAAGATCAGGGTTGTCTTCGATTCCAGCGCTCAACATCACGGCATCTCCCTGAACGATGTGCGTGCTACTTACCGGCCCGGATCTGAACAACAGCTTGCTGGGAGTCTTGCTGCGCTCCCGAAGAGAAACAGTGGCTGTCATAGCGGACATCGAGCAGATGTTTCACAGCTTCGTCGTTCGAGAAGACAACAGAGATTTCTTGTGTTTCCTGTGGTTCAACAACAACGACCCCAACCGAGAGATTGCCGAGTATCGCATGAAAGTCCACGTATTCGGCAACTCACCATCCCCAGCTGTCGCCATCTATGGACTTCACCGAGCAGCAGAACACAGCTCCAGGGAACACGGAATGGATGCCAAGCACTTAGTGGAACGCGACTTCTACGTCGACGACCGCCTCGCTCTGGCTGGGTTGCGTCCCGAGGGGCAGCCGTGAGTAGAGGGAGGAGTCGTTGGCAGCTTGACTGGAGGTGGCCACTTGCTGTGTATTTAGCATAGCAGCACACTCAGCTGCTCCCTCAACCTGTAGTGCGATGGTAATTGCTCTGGACAGCAGCAGATCGTCTTTTTCCAGCAGGAGAGTCTCACGTACCTTTGCGTTGTTGGTGTGTTCGATTAGCTGGTCGCGAACCATCTCGTCCTGAAGCGCGCCAAACTTGCATGAGCTAGCTAGCCCTCGCAAATTAGCTACGTACTGCCGCACAGACTCACCAGGCAGTTGGTGTCGCTGACGGAATATAAATCGCCGAAGGAGGGCACTCTGTGGAGCAGCGAAATGGGTGCTCATAAGTCCCACAGCTTCGTCAAAGTTTGTGACGTTCCCCAGAGTCCCGAGCACACGATGACCCTCTGCTCCCAAGCAGTGTAGCAACAGAGCCGTCTTCCTAGCCTGGCTCACGTCGTCGAGCCCTGAGGCGATGATGTAATTTTCAAAACTATGTAGCCAGCGAGTCCATGGTACCGGAGGCTCGCCAGGTAACGCCAGGAAGGGGGCAGGTGGTGGGAGAGAGATATCAGCCATCCTCGTCGCCAATATTGTATTGAGAAATCACGTCAGGACACAGCGCTGTCGCTCGACACAACCTCTACGTTGCATTCTTTATTTAGACTGACACAGCATCACAGGCAGACCCGATCAAACAACCCAGAGCCCGCAGGCATCACCAAGCGATCCCAGCACAATAGAACAGCACCAAATCAAATGCAGCACTGTCGATGTGTGCAGACATAACAAGGGGCTTACCAGCGTTTCCCATTGGAAGTAACAACCCCTTTCAGCCCTTGATTTAGCAAACACCGTTCACATGTGTCGCACCGGGCATTCATGCAGCATAAGCCTCGGTTTGTAGCTAAGAGCCGTTCACAATGTGCTGCACGAGGCCTACCTACACATGTTGCTAGTGCTAGCTAACGTTAGCTAGTACAAGAAGTGAATCTCTTGTGCTGCTTAGCTACGGGTGCTTAATAGTGACGAGCATAATCGTTCAATAAACATTAGGCTCACATGCATCGAAACTGACGATATTAAATGATTCCAAGTAGAAAATTCAACAAGCCAACTAGCTAGATAGCATTTGCCTTGGCGTGGGACTGACAAGCTAGCATAAGCTAACGTGAGCTAGTGAAAATTCGCACACATTAAAATGACATCTGGATGTAACGTTACATGTATATAGACATCTCCGATATCGTTATGCAAGCAGGTGAGCGGCTAACGTTAAACCGGAATTAAGCAAGCGAGACTGTGTGGCTAGCTAGAATTAGCAGGCCCCGTTTATAGCAGCTAGCAGCAGGTCTGTCTTCTAACGTCAGGCGTAGCCAATCGCTCGGTTGGTTGTCGGTGTGATAACGTGGCAATATTCGCTAACTTTAAAAAAAAAAAAATTCGCTAACTAACGTTAGCTAGCTTATGCTAGCTAGTCGTTTCCTAGCCAGGCTAGCTAGCTATGAACGTATAAACTGCCGTGCGATAACGTTATAATTAGCTTTAATCAGTCACTTAAAAATCACACCCGAGTGTGCCAAAATGTTACAAAAACATGTCGATATTCAATGTTTACTGGGCTTTTTCGCGCTTCGGCTCACTTCTTACCGAGAAATTGGCACTTGGCACAAGTTGGCCGTGAACTTGACTTCTCCTCAGGGCTCCAAGCAGTGAAAAGAAAAATGGCATAAAATCAAGAGATTTTGAGAACCAAAGTTTGGCTACGTCAGTAGTCACGTGACATACTGGATGGAAAAATAGTCTTTGGTTTTAAGTCAGTCAAATACATTGAACCAATGAGGCCCTGATTTCCATTGAATTAAAGTGATTTTAATACATATATAGACCCAAAATATCATAAATACCATTATATCGGGTCCAATCAAATAAAAAACACGCTTTAATTGAATGGCAGCATATGATCACTTTTTACTGTGTGGATGCAAACAGTGAAACTTATGTAACCCCTTTTTCACTGGCGGGTGAAGTAATACTTGGAGTAGTATTGGTCGAGGATCAATGACCACACCGGGTTATAGAACTCAGGTTTAATCGTGGCTCAGTAGGCAGACGTAATAACCATACGTGGTAGTGGTGTAACCATAATAACAGTCCGGGTAGTACATAACACCTATTGTAGTTCCAGTGGATATACATGGCGTTATATCACTACAACCAGCTGCACTGATGTTTGCTCGGGAGCTACAGACGCCTGTGGATCTGGTCTTTGGCAAGCCGCCAAACCCACCAGTACGAGTGCCGCCGGGCCAGGACTATGTAGACGCACTACAGGACCGGATGGAGGCTCCTCATCAGCTGGCTCCAGAAAATATGGCTTCTGCAGGGGAAAGGCAGAAGAGAGCCTATGATGTACGTTGCCACTGCAAAGAGTACCAGCAGGGGGACAACGTATGGGTGTATAACCCACGGCGAACGAAGGGACGGTCCCCAAAGCTGAACAGCAACTGGGAGGGGCCCTGCCTCATCCTGAAGAGGATCTCAGAGGTCATCTATAGAGTGAAGCTCCACAGCCGCCCTCGGATAGTCATCCTTCACCAAGATTGCCTCGCACCTTACTTAGTACAGACCAGGCTACCGGGGTCCAGGGAGGGGGTAAGGACACTGCTGGATCAAAGCCAACCTCCCTGGATGTCAGCAAGGAGCTACCATTAGAGCACCTTGTTTTGGGCCAGGGAGGGGGCGGGGACACTGGGTTTACAGAGCTGCCCTCCCTGGCCAGGAATGGAAACAGCGGTGACGTCGACGTCGACGGTGGGGGCTCAGACCCAGCGGATGCAGAGCCGCCCCCGTCATCCATCAGCAGCCCGCGGCAAGGAGCAGCCCGGGATGGGAGAGCTGCTCGGCGGAAGAAACCCTCATGGTGGATGGACCCCTCCACATGGGATTTGGGTTAGGCCAACGGGACGTTGGTCTTTCAAGGAAGGAGGCAGTGTAGCGAATTCAACTAGAGTGTTCCTGCTCCAAGTTCATTTGCATGTTACCCACGATGCAACTGAAATGTCGATGTTTTGGTTATGTTGTGGGCTATTGAACACGTTAAAAACGGGCATATCTGTTACAGATAGCGGGGATGCGGTGCAAGGTGATGGGGACGTTACGAGAGAAGTTGATTAGACAACATGCTATTTCCCACCATGAGGGTAAAGAGTAGGCAAATAGATAAGGTCGCTTCTGTGGCCAAGAAAAGGATCAAGCTGAGACCAAAACGAATTTGTGACTGTTATGACTAGCTTGGCTTGCGGTCATTAAAAGCTTGCTTGCTAACTCTGAAAGGTTTGCTGAGAAGTCCATTATTTGACCACGTCAAAATATCATCATGTTAATTTTATGTCAACCCATTTGGCCCCGTTACACTGGGAGGAGCCATTGCATATGAAGCCCCTGCCCCCCCCCAAAAAAAAACAAACAAAAACAAAACAAAAATAAAAAATGATGTCAGTCATTTATTTGCGACTGTTGTGCGGACTGTGTGTGTTGAGCAGCGACCCCCGGTACACCCTTGTTACAGTCGTTTTTGCTGACCCGGAGGTTGTACTGTCAAGCAAGCGCCACAAACAACGCGCGCGGACAGCCTGGACACGGCAGCACTGGCACATCCTACAAGATTAATAAAGTGTGAGTATTAATCATATACGTTTTGATGCAAGCTGTGCCTTGCCCCTTTAAGGAGAGGGCTTAGTGGGTATTGTGTGTGTGTGTGTGGGGGGGTGATGTAGACGCAGCCGTGTGTGTGTGTGTGTGTGTGTCTGTGTATTTTCTGTTTGTAGCCGCAGCCGTGGAGACGCTAGTTTGCCGACAGATAGGAAGGTAGCCACCGTTACCAGTGATGATTTGTATGCATCACAGGGAGGGAGGCTGCCGTGTGTTAAATGGGACTGCAGTGCAGTGCAGTGGCCGGCCCGTTCTCCACTGCAGAGTTGGTCCGGACTCTTTATGAAGTTGTTACCAGCTACGAGCCAGGCTAAGCTAAATAGACTAGCGAGACACCCACCAGAGGCTTCCAACTACGGTTCGGAGCCGCGACGCTGGAGAGGTAACAGTACTAGACGTGCTGCTGCACTAGACGTTTTGTTGTTTTGTTGTGTTAAGTTACAAGTAAAGCTGAGCGTCGCTGTGTAAGTTAGCTTTTACCTAATCAACGTTAGCCAACTTGCTAAGTAGGCTGTTGCTCTGCGTGCGCGTTTTCATTTTTGGGGTAGCATGCGGCGATAGCTTTTGTTAAAAAGCATGCTAATTTGCCCTGGGAATCAGTGGAGGCTGATGGAAGTGACCCATTTGTATCTTAACTGTCATCTTCTTCTCTCTATAGACACTGTGGGACTTGAGCAGGACCCAAACAGACCTCACCTACGATGCAGTCCCAGGTAGACCAGTATAGTATGGTCTATAATAGCAGATCATGATCCAGCTCAAGGTTATTGTAGTTCACTAAAACTGAACTAAAACCAGGTGTGAAAAGAGAAGAAAAAAAAACAAAAAAAAACGTTTCAGTTCACTGAAATAAAAATAAAACTTGACTTTAGAGGAGCAAGAAGAGGAAGCGAGTGAAGGCAGAGCCGAAGATCAAATGGTGGAAGTTGAAGAAGGAAAACTGTTGTGTGGAGTTCAGGCAGGGGTTAAGACAGGCACTGGGTGGATAGTGGAGAGTTGCCGGACGGCTGGGCAACCACTGCAGAAATAGTGAGGGAGACAGCTAGGAAGGTACTTGGTGTGTCGGCAGGACAGAGGAAGGAAGACAAGGAGACTTGGTGGTGGAGTGAGGAAGTACAGCAAAGTATACAGAAGAAGAGGTTGGCAAAGAAGAAATGGGATAGTCAGAGAGATGAAGAAAGTAGACAGGAGTACAAGGAGACACAGCGTAAAGCTAAGAGAGGTGGCAAAGGCAAAAGGCGTATGGTGAGTTGTATGACAGGTTAGACACTAAGGAAGGAGAAAAGGACTTGTACCGATTGGCTAGACAGAGGGACCGAGCTGCAAAGGATGTGCAGCAGCTTAGGGTGATGAAGGATAGAGATGGAAATGTGCTGACGAGCGAAGAGAGTGTGCTGAGAAGGTGGAAGGAGTACATTGGGGGGCTGATGAATGAAGAAAATGAGAGAGAGAGAGCAGGTTGGATGATGTGGGGATAGTGAATCAGTAAGTGCAGTGGATTAGCAAGGAGGACGTGAGGGCAGCTATGAAGAGGATGAAGAGTGGCAAGGCAGCTGGTCCTGATGACATACCTGTGGAGGCATGGAGATGTTTAGGAGAGATGGCAGTGGGGTTTTTAACTAGATTGTTTAACTCAAACTTGGAAAGGGAGAGGATGCCTGAGGAGTGGAGAAGAAGCATACCGGTACCGATTTTCAAGAACCAGGGCGATGTGCAGAACTGTAGCAACTACAGAGGTATAAAGTTGATCAGCCACAGCATGAAGATTTGGGAAAGAGTAATCGAAGCTAGGTTAAGAGGAGGAGAGGTGACGATTAGCGAGCGGCAGTATGGTTTCATGCCACGAAAGAGCACCACAGATGCGATGTTTGCTTTGAGAATGTTGATGGAGAAGTATAGAGAAGGCCAGAAGGAGTTACATTGTGTCTTTGTAGATTTAGAGAACGCATAAGCCAGGGTGCCGAGAGAGGAGATGTGGTATTGTATGAGGAAGCCGGGAGTTGCCGAGAAGTATGTAGGAGTGGTGCAGGATATGCACGTGGAAGTGTGACAGTGGCGAGGTGACAGATGGGTTCAAGGTGGAGGTGGGATTACATCAAGGATCGGCTCTGAGCCCCTTCTTGTTTGCAATGGTGATGGACAGGTTGACGGATGAGATCAGGCAGGAGTCTCCATGGACGATGATGTTCGCGGATGACATTGTGATCTGTGGCGAGAGTAGGGTGCAGGTGGAGGAGAGCCTGGAGATGTGGAGGTATGCACTGGAGAGAAGAGGAATGAAAGTCAGTAGGAGCAAGACGGAATACCTGTGTGTGAAAGAGAGGGAAGACAGTGGAATGGTCAGGAGTGGAGGTGACGAAGGCATATGACTTTAAATACTTGGGGTCAACAGTCCAAAGTAACGGGGAGTGCAGGAGAGAGGTGAAGAAGAGAGTGCAGGTAGGGCGGAGAAGAATGTCAGGAGTGATTTGCGACAGAAGGGTGCCAGCAAGAGTTAAAGGGAAGGTTTACAAGATGGTTGTGAGACCAGCTACGTTGTATGGTTTGGAGACAGTGGCACTGACGAAAAGACAGCAGGAGGCAGAGCTGGAGGTGGCAGAGTTGAAGACGCTAAGGTTTTCACTGGGAGTGACGAAGAAGCACAGGATTAGGCACGATTATATTAGAGGGACCGCTCAAGTCGGACGGTTTGGAGACAAAGCAAGAGAGGCAAGATTGAGATGGCTTGGACATGTGTGGAGGAGAGATGCTGATTATGGAGCTGCCAGGGAAGAGAAGAAGAGGAAGGCCAAAGAGGAGGTTTATGGATGTGGTGAGGGAAGACATGCAGGTGGCTGGTGTGACAGAGGAAGACGCAGAAGACAGGAAGAAATGGAAACGGATGATCCGCTGTGGCGACCCCTAACGGGAGCAGCCGAAATTAGTAGATCTATGTCATATGTACATTATTTACAATTAGTTCATAAGTCATTCATAATTCATGTGTGATTTCGTCATTCCTAGGTTATGTGCAGCTATTTACATGCAGTTATGTAGCCTACAATTATTATTTACATGCAGTCATGTGCAGTTATTTACATATGTTATGTAGTTATGTCATAGACATGTGATAACATTTTATAATTTATGCAATGTTTATTGAAACATTCTTTCTCTGTATTGCCCCCCTATACAGTTTTACAAAAAGGTTTGAATTCTCAAAGTTCTTCAGTAAAGTTCCTCAACTTGGACTGGGACTCTGTATTTCTTTGGGATTCTTCATGTTGGCTATCTGTCCGCCTGTCTATACATGGACACAAATACGTAGGACAGAATAGGCGGTCTTCTTGTTCCCCCCCGCCGTTTAAAGAAAAAAAAATGTGTGTCTTTTTCTATCTTATTCCTCAAGGGTTAAAACCTCAACTAGGGCTTCTTGTTACCTTTCCAGGGTACAAGCCACAACTAGGGTTACCTGGCAGAATTCGGGTTTGAGGTTAAGATTGGGGTTAAGCCAGGGGAAAGGGTACCCACATCCGGCCACTCGTCAGGCGCTGGCATAATAGGTGTACGTTATGTACAGTAGATTGGATGATTGTATGACCGCCTGGCCAGCAGGTGGAGTCATGGAGGCACCAATCTCAGTAATATGAGGCGCATAGATGACGTCGGCATGCAGCGCAGGCGATTCTGAACGGTGCAAATAAACGAAGCACATGGCTGCATGGAGTTGAGCTCCCGAAAAATACAAGAGTTAATTAAATGCGATAAAGTGGAAACGGTTAATTTAAATGCGATAAAGTGGAAACGTTGTAGAACCAGCATCATCACAGCTCAGTACTGCACGTGTACAGCACGTGTACAGCCAGTGTATGGTCCCACAGCTGTGGTCAGCATCACGTCATTCAGCACGCTGTTGTTCAGCAAGCTGTGTGTACAGCTAGCCGTGTATCAGTCAACCAAACGACCAGCTTATGTTAGCTCATGTACAGTTTGGAAACAGCTAATGTTATCTTGTGTACAGGAGGAAATACATTGTCAACGAACATTTGTGTCATCTCGTCATTTATGGGTGGCGTTCACAACGCCGCTAAATCTCAACAATTGCGACAGATAGTAAATCTGTGTCAGTCCAAACGTTTGTAGTTCAAACGTTTACAATAGGTTAGAAATTTAAATCTGCATTCCCAAATAAATTGGAATTAACCTTGTACACTGTCCATCAAACAAGATGTTTAGATGGCGGCCACAGTCCCCCACCAACGAAAGTCGCGCGACATTTCGGTTTTATGGAACCTTCTTCAGGCGAGGGCTTAGACTTTTCACGACCGGGCGGCATCTCGGTGGCCTTCTAAGGCTCGTAAAAATCAAATTAACAATCGAAAAAATAGCCAACATTAATCCAACTCACCGAACAGCGGGCGACGTAGCTCTGTGCCGGACTCCGACGAAAAGAGAGAATGAGGCTCCGCCTCTAAATATATACTGGGAAATATGACACCACTTCCGGTAGATGACAAGCTCTCCGGAAAAGGCGGCCCCCCACGCCGTTGTCACGGGAAACGTGACGCGACATCCGGCAAACGAGCGCCCTCCCCATAGACGGAAAAAAACAGAAAGGGGGAGAAAAAAAGAAAAAAGGGGACAGGGTTATTTTTCCAGAGACGGGTTAGGGTTATAGGACCGTGTGTCCGAGGAAAGTGACGTGTTGTTGACAAAATTGGAGTTTGGAGAGACTAGCTTGGTGACCTTCTTGTGCCAGATGGCGTAAGAGAGAGACCGAGTCACGGCTGCACTGCGTTGTGGTGGGGGCACAAAGCAGGAGGTCGTCGACGTACTGCCAAAGGGTTGAGCCGCGCGTCAGCGTAAGTGTGCTAAGGCTGTCTCGAAGCGCCCCGTTGTAGATCGTGGGGCTTTCACAATAGCCCTGACACAGCCTTGTCCATGTGTAAGGCCGACCGTCAAATAGGAACGCAAACCAGAACAGGGACGCTGAAGAAAGCGTTGGCAAGGTCCACAACGGTAAACCGCCGTGCAGAAGGGGGAACCTGAGACATAAGGGTGTAGGGATTGGGGACGCAGGGCGTGCGGGCCCTGACAGCTGCATTTACTGCCTGAAGGTCTTGAACGAACCTCCATTCAGTGGGCTGTCCGGGTGGGCGTATCTTCTTCGCGGGGAAGATGGGAGTGGAAACCGGGGAGGTGGGGCAAGGGACAATTATGCCCTTGACACGCAAGGCATTGAATACAGGGCAGATGCCATTAACCGCTTCCGGTTTCAAAGGGTACTGAGGTTGGTGGGGACGGAAGTCGGATTTCGGGGTAATGATGACGGGCTCACAATTACGTATGAGACCTACATCCTATTTCCCGTCAGTCCAAAGATGGGAGGGGATGTTGTGAAGCTGCGGAGCAAGTGCAGTGTGTGTGTGTGTGCCAGTGTATGGGCCTCAGTCACTGATGGTGAGGGGGCGGAAAGAGCCAACATTCGTGGCGTCACCGCAACGGTGGCGCTGTCGTCTACCCGGTATAATTTTTGTGAGGGGTACCAGTCGCGTGAAGAGTCGGCGGGAAGCCAATCTGACGCCAGAGAAGCTTGTCGCGCGAGTGGACCCGCATCTGTCCACTGGGAACCCCGTGGTTTTACCAAGGAGACGTGCGGGACCGAGTCATCAACCGAAAACAACGCAGTTTGGTCGGTGTCTAATGTACACGTGACATGAGCGGTGCAGTGTAGGTTGTCCGCTGTCATGTAGGTCGATGCGTCCCCTGTTGTGGTGTGTGAGCAAGGGAGCAGAGCCACTGTGTGTATTGGGAGGCGGTAGGAGCCCACATGTAGACCCGTAGAGGGAGGGCGGGGTTATGTGTATGCAAAAAAATATTCGCTGCTGGTAACGAAGTGATGTACAGTCCTGATGAGGTGGAAACAACAGAGATGCCCAGTTGGATCATGCCATCTCTATCCAGCAAATTAAATGGGCAGTTATCAGAAATTAAAACAGGCAATTTTGTTGATGAGCTGTCATCCAGGCAAACAAGCGCACAGGAACGGATAATGGCTCCGTGACACACGTACCACTCGCAACAGTGGAGAGGACCGTTTGGCCGCTCCGTGTTAACCGTGGCCGGCCGATAGGCGGTTCTCACCACCGTTCGTGTGGCTCCCGTGTCTAACAAGAAAGGCAGCTCAGCATTTGCAAGACGCAAGGTTATCATTGGCAGTTTTCGGAAAGCTAGCTCATGAGATACATACTGTCCAACTGGGGAAGCTAACAGCAAAGCAGAGTCTTCATTGCAAATCAGTGTATTTGGTTGTGTCTGTGCATTCATACGACCTGATGTGGCAGCAGATGTGTCCAGGACCCACTCCTCCTCCTCCCGTGTCGCCTGTCAGTCCGAACTCCGGTATGAGCCTCCCCGTGGGGCCCACTGGTTGTGAGGTCCGTTGCTCCATCCTCGGCCTCTTCCGCGCCTTTGGTTGATGCCCTTGACGGAGTGGACAGTCTTCAGTCCAGTGACCGGGCTGGCCACATGTGAAGCAGCAGTCGTCACCCGGTTGGGGGCCGCTGGGCTGGGCGTGTTGTCACGGGTTCTGACATCGTGAACGGTCCCCGGGTCTGTCCTGTTGCACAGGTTAGTAGGGTGAAGGAAGCCGCTGCGGCACCATGGAGGAGAGAGAGAGAGGTGCGATGTTTGTCCTGAGCCTTCCTTGCCTTCTGTTCTTCTTCCTTTTTCTGCATTTGATCGTGGGCATGATCAGCATGTCTCAGCAAGTCTTCCAGTCGTCTCTTTCCGTATCCTACGCAGTGTGTTTCTATGGCTTTCCTAACTCCGTCCTGCAGGCCGACCAGGAAATGTTTGCAGAGGTGAGTGTTGTGGTTACACCGCCCCGAGCTGCCTCCCCGGCACGTTCAAGCCACTCCCCCAGCTCGGACGTGCCGGAAACATCCCAGCGCTCGGCTCGCGCTCTGAGGAGACGAGCGCTGCACTGCACCAGGTGTTTGCCATCATCCATCAGGCACACCTGTGGAAATCAGGCAGCCTTCTACAAGAAGCCTCCCAGAACGTCTCTCTGTGCTTCGACGTACTGAACCCTGAGGTAAAGTTCTGACAAGCCCTCCAGCGTTCCTTGCATTCTGTTTATTCCCCAGTGTCTTATCTTCGTGTCTCTGTTTCCTCCCAAGACTCTCCCTCCGCGATTTCCGCATCTCCCTCGTCCCCAGCGACCTTCACGTTTTCTCCCCGGACCTCTCCTGCGATCTCCCCCCTTGTCCCTCTATCTGGACCCCTCCCTTCGGACTCGACTTCCCGGATCTCGGACCTGGACTTTCTCGGACAACCCCTCTTGGATCACGGACTGGACTTTCTTGCCAGGTGCACGCACATTTTTTCAACACCTCCTGGTCATTTACATACCACACCACACATAGGCTAAAAACACTCACGCATAGTTATACACGCAAACCACGGGACACCACACATAGTTTATTCACACATCCCACTAACAGAACGCCTTTTTCACCATACATTTCCCTCCCACAATAAAACCCCCCTTTGTAGATTTAGAAGTCATCTCGTGTCTGTCTGTCTTGGGTTTCGCCACACGGGTCAGGTTCTGGTGCGCGAGCACAACAGAACGTCGGAGCCATTATGGACCCAGGCAAACCCAAGGAGCGGACGGTCCCTGTGACGCCCCAGAGCCCCGTCCCCCTAGAGGCAGTAGTAAGAAGTCACAGTTGCCAACTTGCCTCTCTCCGCTCAGAGCTTACTACTGCCTTCACCCGTGTCACCGGAGAGGTCAGCGATCTTCAGTCCGGCTCCCAGGCCGCGACGAGCGCGTTAGATGCCCTCACCGCGCAGATCCCTGCACTCTCCACAGCGGTCTCCAGGATGAGTGACCACCCTGCCCTGGCCTCGGTCTCTGCCCCCAGCTCGGCCTTCTGTTTCCCCGTTCCTGGTCCCGACGTTCCCCCTCCTCCGAGTCAACCCCCACTGGACCCCTGGTGCGAGCCTAACCTCCCCTGCCCGAAGGCCTTCGGTGGGGAGTTCGAGCTGTGCAGGGGTTTCCTTGGTCAGTGTGAGCTCCTGTTCAAACACCAGCCAGCCAGGTATAGGACAGGAGAGACCAAGGTAGCCCTTGTCATGTCCCTCCTCACCGGCAAAGCCCTCAGCTGGGCCATAGCGGCGGTAGGCCATACCGAGCAGCTCGCCTCGGACTATTGTGCCTTCCGCCGCGAGTTCAATCTTGTGTTCGACCACCCAGCTGACGGGCAGGACGCTGCCGGCCGCCTCCATTCCATCCAACAGGGAGCCAGGTCGGTGGCAGATTATTCCTTGGAGGTAAGTATACTCGCGGCAGACAGTGGGTGGGATGACACTGCGCTCAAGTGCGCGTACAGGAGGGGGCTGAGCGACCCCATCAAAGATCTCATCGTTCGGGACCGCCCTGCCTTCTTCAACGAGCTCGTCACCCTCGCCCTCCAGATGGACGAACGGCTGCAGGAGCGGCGCCAGGAACGCGCCCCTCGCGCTGGCCCCTCCCATAGACCAACCCCCGTCCGTTCTACCGGTGCCTTCCCTGGGTCAGCGTCCCGTGGGCTCTCTCCACC